>NW_018164833.1:193875-212243 GCF_001263595.1 Phalaenopsis equestris | reverse complement strand
GGGGGGGGGGGGGGGGGGGGGTATGTGTGTCATGTATGTTATTATTAAGTATTATTGTAGTATGTTAATAAGTATTTATACTCAAGAAATACTTGAAACTGCATACAATTATGTACATCAGATGCATTAACGAGTCTTTCTTTCTCTCTCTCTCTCACTTTCATTCTCTCTATGAGCAGTGGGGGGTAATAAATAAAAGGTTATTATATATGCTCTTCTTTTCTTGTTTTATATGGACTTTAGTGGTTGTGGGATGAAGTGTGATTTGGCTGTCGGGTTAGAAAAGATGGAAGGGGATAAGCGAGGATGAGGGAGGAATCTTAGTAGTATCCTAGGGATGGGGGTACTTCAAGTTGCCAAGGGAATGGAGAGCTAAAGTCAGTGATAAGGAAATAGAGAGTGATTAGCATAGCTCTTTAGGTGACTAGGAGAACAAGCAGTGCTAGAGATGAAGTGAGTTTGTGCACGCAAAGTGACAAAATTTGTCATATGGCTTAGATGGATACTGTTCTTTATAGGTATGTATATGTCATCTGCTAAAATGCTTAGAAAGTTGTATCGTTTTTCATAATATGTATTATTATTATTATGTACACATTAATGACATCAAATAACAGATTTTTATACAATAATTATATTTTGTAACAGATCATATATAATAATGAACAATTTGAAAGGTCCAACTATGGCTGAAAGGAAGGCAGGGAAAGATAATACTTTCAATGCCCCACTGTCTCTCAAGTCATATACATGCATGTTTGAAAGCATTTGGGCTGAGTTCAATAACACTGAGCAGTCAGCTCAAGCTGATTCTGGACATCATATTTGCCAAAGGTGAAGACGGCCAAAAAAAGTCTTTTTTTTTTTTTCTTTAAGAAAATGGATATTGACTTATCTACATATATTATATATTAACAGATTATTAAAATAAAAAAAATAAATAAATTATATGAGAGTGATATAAACAGTGATAAATTATTTGATATAGACAGTTAGCAAAACTCTTTTGAGTTTTTGGCTGAGAATTAGCAGCTGAAAGTATAAGAGCTCAAACTCATGACTTTAATAATAGGAGTGGAGATAGGTTGTTAGACAATTTTTGATTCATAGATGCTTTTGAGCTTTTTATATATCTGAGAACTGTTGTTGTTGTATGTTTATTTTATAATATATGCTTCTATTATATTTTATAGTTTTTTTAATATCTTGATGTGATATTTTATAGACAACAACAACTTTATCCCACTAAGTGGGGTCAGCTACATGAATCATTTTTCTCTTTTCTCTATTGTCTTTTTTTAGTGTCATATTTTCATTTGATACTAATAGATAAAGATAATATTTTATATAATATGCCCAAATATTTTTTACGGCTACCTCTTCCTTTCTTAACATACGTTGAAGCTAAATCACGTACTCTCCTAACCAGATTGATCATCAGATGTTCGACCTCCAATGTGACCAAATCTTCTAAAATGAGTTTCTCTAATATTTTCTGCAACTGGAGCTACACCAACCCTTTCACGGATAAATTTGTTTGGCATTTTGTCTCCAAGTGTCAAGCCACCATCCACCTTCTCATCTCAACAACACCTAACTTTGTTTTATGCTTATTTTTTGAAGGCCAACATTGTGTGTCATAAAGCATTGCAGGTCTCACCATCATATTATTAAACTTTCCTTTAAGTCAAAGCAGTACTTTTCTACCACACAATCGACCAGTTGTTTATCTCCACTCAACCAATTAACGTAAGTTCTACTTATAACATCCCCATCTAAATCAACATCACTTTGAGCAATAAACCCGTGATATCTAAAATGTTCACACCTTTTGATGATTTGATCACCCATAATTACAACTTTGTCACTATAGCTGCTACTATTAAAATATCAAAATATTCAAAATTATGACATGAATCCTTTAATATTTTTTATAGAATTATATTATTTGTTGACGTCTCTAAATAGATGATTAGAGCTAAGCATCTTTGTCTCTTTTATAAAATTGAAAACTAACATTTAAATTTTATGTGCAAAATTCAAATTGACATAACTAACAAGAGCAAAATAAGAAAATTCAATATATGAATAGAAAAAGTTATAAATAAAGAGTATTAGTTCAAATAAAACTAAATTAAAGAAAGCGAGTTATTCTTGAAGAAAAAGAGGTATTTATAAACTTCGGCAAAATTTCTTGATAGTAAAATACTCTGAAAGTGTGCTCATATTATATAAATTTTATATAATAAAATTCAATCTCTATGATTATATAAATTTTATTTTAATATTAGTCCAAATGATTAAAAACTTTAAATAGTGTGCTCATAATTTCACAATATAGTAAGTGAACCCACATAATTTCAATCATAGATTTAACTCTCTCAATTTTTATGCACTTATCTATATAGTGATTGGGGATGTAGGTGAGATTATGTATTCAAATCACACATATTCTCAGCTCACATTTAAGTTTCAATGAGAGGTGTTGAGAAAATAAGGGCGAAGAAAAACAATAATCGACACAAATCCAGAAGAACACGGAGATTTAACGAGGTTCGGCAAAGGTGCCTACGTCCTCGGAAGCAGAGCTGCAAGTTCCTTTCAATAATCAGAAAAGGGTTTACAGAAATCAGGAATCCCTCCTGGGCTTACTAACATGCCTATTTATAACCCCAGGAGTAAACCTAGGCACAACATGTAATTACAACATTACCCCTGTACCATACCGCGGGGTTTTGCCCCCGCACCTCAACCCACGTAACTTCCCAATTTGAACAGATTCATCCGCTCCGCCCCGCTCCGCTTCGATCCAGCGTCTGTCCCGATATGGTATATGAGCCATACAATAACAAATCTCCACATCGGCGAATATCCAGCCCCTTGGGAGAAAAGATACCTGGGAGTTACACCTGCACCAATGTGAGTTAGGCCATCAAAAGAAAAGAAAGAGAAAAAAAAATTGAAATCTTCGAGCAAAGCAAAAAATTTTCTCTCCGCCTCCAAGAAAAGAAATAAATATTTCCTTTATTTCCTCTCCTTATTCAGCAAAGAAAATTCTTAATTAAATTTGCTTAATTTAATTTAAATCAACTTAATTAAAAAAGATTCTTAATTAAGTGAATTTTTAAAAGAAAACTTTCCTTCACTAGCTTTCGTTTTGGAAATTCAAAAAATAAAGCAAACTTTCCTTTTCTTTTCCCTGCTCTCCTGTGGCAATGGATTCCTCTAGTTTCCCTTCCGGATTCCTTTCCAGCAAAGGTATATTCTTCCTCCGCTTCGGATTTCCTTCCAATTTCTTCTCCTTCCAGCGAAGCTTGATTAAAGGTTTCCTTCTGCAGCCTACCAAAGAATCAAAGATTCCTTGATTTCTCCGCTACTTTCCGTTTCTGTCCTTCTCGCCGAGACGTCCGCTCCTTTCCTTTTTCGCCTGATACCTCGCCAGCTCTGACGCCTCCGATTTCCCTTCGCAGCGCCGACAAAAATCTGAAACTTCGCCGACGACGCCTCCAGCAAAATTTTCCTTCGTAGTCCCGGCGAAAATCGGAACCCAACAGCCAATCGAAAAAGCTTCTCCTCCAACCTCGTTTGTTCGCGCAAAGCCTATCCACTTCCGATCTGACTGTTCGCGCGCGAAGCCAATCTGCTTCCTGCAGATCTCTACGCGATCCGCTTCCTTGAGCTGCGATCGAGAGTCCTGCAGCAAAACTCCTCTTCTCCCAGCGCCATGAAAAAAATTTTTCTTTCGTCCTCGAACCTTTGCTCTGATACCATTTGTTGAGAAAATTAGGGCGAATAAAAACAGTAATCGACACAAATCTAGAAGAACACAGAGATTTAACGAGGTTCGGCAAAGATGCCTACGTCCTCGGGAGCAGAGCGGCGACCTCCTTTTCAATATTCAGAAAAGATTACATAATAGAATATTCAGCTCTCTCAAAGACCTAGGATTACAAACAGGTCTATTTATAATCCTAGAGTAAGCCCTGCAGTACAATATATAATTCCCAAATTACCCCTGTACCGTATAGCGGGGCGTTGACCCAACACCCCCAACCCACATAATGTAACTTCCCGATTTGGACAGATTCTTCCGCTCCGCTCCGCTTCGATCCAGCGTCTGTCCCGATATGGTATATGAGCCATACAATAACACATTTCCTATTTATATGTTGTGAAAATAGAAAATCATTGAAATTTCCCTAAAAAAATTTGCTTATACCGCATTTTATTCTCTCATTTCACGAAAATCTTGTCAATAAAGTTTATATATTATCTCTCCTAGCAAAATTGAACTAACTATAATATGTTATATAATTGTATGTGATAGAATACGTGTATATACTTTTAGTAAATTTGGTCCACTTCAATTAAATCCCTTGCAAGGAAGCCTTCATAAACTATATGCTAGAAATATATCATTTTATTGATTTTTCAATAATATTAGTGACTCGATATTCCAATCCATATGAACATCAAAAATATGTTAGCATAGATCTCAAAGAAATTATGTAGACAACAGAAAAGATGGCGTGGCAAGCTAGGGCTCGCCAGAAGTAGCCCATGATTCTGCACTCATTTGACCGGCAGAAACCGGTCGGGAAACATACGGCCCAGCCGAGCGACATCCAACCCCTCTAGCAGGTGACTGTCATCAACCCATCCAATGGGAATCCTCTGCATGGGTTGTACCGAAGGGTTCGCCTGACAAACCAGACTGATAGGATAATCCGCCCTATTTAATATGTCGGCTCGCACATAACGACCACCTGAGTCATGTACCCAGCTGGGTGCCTTTTCTGGCTCCCGCCCTTATTAATGTATACTACCCAAAACACCCCCCTGCTAATCGTATTTTACTAAGGGTATAGAGTGCAATTTAACCCCTCCCACATCTATAAATAGGGAGTTCATTTCATGATTAAAGGTTATGCAACTCTAATGTTCATTATTGTGCTCTCTCTCTTTCACATTATTTTATGCTCTATTCCTTAGCTATGTCTCCAAAACATATTCGGATTCAACACAATTATATATATATATATTTTTTTTTCAAAATTACATAAATCCCATTTTAAGGATACTAGTGATTGATAGTTTATACTTAATATAACTAAACTATTAATGATTATGGACCCTAAATACTTTATTTTATTATTAATATTATTATTATTATTATTATTATTTGTTTGGGAAGATTTACAAACATGCAACTAAATTTTTACATATTTATAAACTACATCTTTTAAATATATGCCAAAAGATATACTTCACATGAAAAATTAAAATAATGATATATTTAATCTGATATGAAACATTTATATGATTCAAATATAAAAAATTAAATTTTAATATTAGACATATAAAGACATAAGAACCGGTTGGTATTCAAGTAAATGTCCATTTTTGCATCTTTCGCAAAAAAAAAAGTTCATCCTTTTACAAAATACAGTTTTTTTTTTTTTTGGGATCATTAATAATACCATATAGTATTCCACTCCCTCGCACCTCTGTTTCTCTCTCTAGAAATAAACACGCAAAGCCTTAAATGAATGAATAGAGACTACACACACCCAACCCCAACCATCCATTGTTTTGTCTCCTTGTGGGATCTGCATTGATGGCTCTCAGATAACTTCCTTGCATCCCCTTCCCTTGTTGTCAGTACAAAAGAGACTGTTAGCACAAGCAATCCCCCATTCCTCTCTTTAAACCCGAAGGTCCCTCTCTCTCTCTCTCTCTTGTTTCTTCCCAGCTCTTCTTTTTTACTAGCAGACACAGTCCTGTGCAGAAACTACTCGCCAGTTAAAACTGAGGGGGATTGGTGCAGATAAACATGGTATGGTTCATTCACATCACAATCATCACATGGCATCTTTGTACAGCCCATTAGGAAAGCAAAGGGAATATAACAAGCCCAAGATAGAGCCCATTTGCCAATGGGTGGGAATGTGGCAGAGCAACCTCCCCATATGAGGAAACTCATCAGCAGTACACCATCCCCTCGCATAACCCAATCTTCATTATCCTTTTGCTACTTGAAGATGCCATCCATCATTTCCCTTTGCAAAGACCATTACATGTAGTCTAAGATTTGTTATCTATGTGATACAAACATTTTGTTACACAATATGTAGTAATGTAGAGATAATCTCTTTTCTTATGCACAAGACAGTGCATACTTAATGGTGAGTTTTTATTATTATTATTATTATTGTGAGTTATTTTATATCTTCGGTTTTGGAGAAAAAGATGTTGCATATAACTTATGAGTTATGAATGAGTTTTTTAAGAAGAGGGAGATTGATCAATGCATGCACACCATTCTATTATGTTGATTGAATGCTTAGGTTTTTAATACGTTTGTGGTTAAATTTGCAAAAACAATGTATTTTTAATATCAAAAAAGGTGATTACAAATTTGGAGGGAAAGATGATCCCCGCTACAAAAAAGAAAAAAATACAACGATTACCACAGTTCCTAGGAGTTCCTCCTTTCACATTATAATTCCACCCAAAAAAAGAAAAAAATATATAAAGGATAGATGTAGTAGCTCAAAATTACATGTATCCAATCAAAATGCATACCCAAATAGTGTAGTATACCCATGTGAACATTTATAAAGGAGAGATTAAGTAAAGTAGTTTCGAGCCCGAGAAAAGACATCCAAAAAGCTGGAAAAGGCTTGAAAAAGCAGTTCCAAGTGGATTCCAAACCTGCAAAAATGATGCATATATATATATATATATAAAAGGTTATTGTACACACTTATTTAAAGACTTTTTAAAAAAATGTTATTAAAAATATTAAGAAAAGCATCAAAATATTTAAAACTGTTGTAAAAGATCTTTCTAAGGATTTAAAATTCGCTACAATGAAAATAGTCGAGATTCCTATCGCCATATAAAATATTATGAAAATTCTTTTGTTTTGTGTGTGTGTGTGTGTGTGTCTATATATATATATATACAATCCTCTATCCCGAAAAATGCAAGGGAATCTGCCCCTTGCCTCTAAGTATGGAAAAGCATCAAGAAAAGATTAAAGAGAAGTAAATGGGAACATGCAGAAAGCTTCAAAGAAGCCAATTAAAGGAAAACAATGAAGTGAAATGAGAGGGAGAGGAAAACTATGGAGGAGCAAATTACATCAATTAGGTTGGATAACGTGATGAAGAACATTGATGATTAAGAGGAAAAATAAGTTTAGAACGAAAAACTGCTCACTTTGGCTGATTATTTCATCCATCACATTAAATTTGTTGATTTTCTGTCATTTGTTCTCTCTCTCTCTCTCTTCCCCATACACACAGTGGCAGTGTAGAAAGCCTGTAGAAAAGCTCTCAACCACTCAAACATCTTTTTGTTTCACTCAACTATTACTTTTTTTGAAGAATATTAAAAAATAATCATGTGATTATATTTGAAAGAAAACATAGCTTTATTCAATTATAAATTATTTTTATTCTTTATTTAAAGTGTTTTACCCCATGTATGATTTCTTTTGACGAAATATAACTGTTTTTTTGTATTATTTTTAAGATTATGATTAAAATATTTTCTCAAATATCTAAAGAGTGAAAACCACAATCTGGTTCCATAGGTAACCGCCAAAATAGAATAGGGAAGCACAGCCTCACCAGAGCATCATCATCCTCCCACTCATGTGCAGAGATACTACCAAAAATTATGTAGACGAGTGAGTCTCCCGCCCAAGAAATGTTATAAGAAGACAGCTTGGGCAGAATCAAAGTGAGGAACATAGAGTAGGTGAGGGGAAGTAAGAGGCTGCAATGTACTTATCTAGAGAAGAGTGCTAGCGACACTTCTGTAATTTTCCTTTTCTTTCATGGTATCAAAACCCAAATCTTTGCAGCAACTGATCAATATGATCAGAACAGGCTCCAATTCAACAAAGTTTCTTAATCGCATAAAAGAAACCTACAGACCTACATCCCTCAAGTTTCTAATGTCAAATATCTAGACGTTGGCAAGTTTACCTCTCCAATATGGCAGTTTCCAGGTATGGAAAACATAGATACAAAAGCTCTTCAATGCAAATGGATTCATAGAATTTCTTGCGGAGAACTCCCCCATCCTAATAAAATTCATCAGAGATGAGTCGGGAAGTTCATCAGAAAATCCAAATTTCATACTGTCACCTGGTCAATCAAATCTCACAGCAACAATATTATCACGTTGTTCGTGTCAATTCTACCATATGTACTTGGTCTCAACAGCACAACCAAGATACGGGCCACTCTCGAACAAAGATTTCAATCAACAAATAGATCTAGAGTGATCCATCTAAAAATGATTTTCACTTCATTACAATGAAAAGTAACACCATGTCTCAGTATTTAGCTAACATCAAAATAATCATTGATAACATTGCAGCCGTAGGAGCTAAGATCGACACAGAGGACATCATTCTATACACACTCAATGGACTTTAACCTTAATATCAAGGCTTCAAAACTACCATTCACACACAGCTCAATCCAATCAAACTTGAGGAATTCTACTCTCTACTTTAAAGCAAGGAATCAAACTTAGCCATTGAACAACTCAAACAACAACCAACCACATCCATATACACCAACAAAACCAAAATCAACTCAGCATACCCACCCAAAAATAAACTATAAAAACACACAACAATCCAAACAAAAATAAAAAATCCATCACCTGTCAAATATTCCTCAAACCAGGACACTCAGACTTTGAGTGCTGACACCAAACCAATCTCCAGTATAAGCCCACAACAAACCAAACCCACACATCCTATACAAAAACTAACATTCCCAACAATCAACACTGGATTTTAGACACTAGTACCACGTGCACATCACACCAAACATTAAAAACTCACACTTTCCACACCTATAGATCAAGTCACTATTGGAAATGGACAGATCACCAACATATCCCATATGGGATCACGCATCCTCCCCACCCCCACAAGTAAGCTCAATCTCTCATCTCTACTTCATGTTCCAAATCTCTTACACAATCTCATATCAGTTCAAAAACTAGCTCGAGACAATAATTATATTCTCACAATTGATGCTAATAAATACAACATATAGGACTAGACATCCTTGAAGACCCTCCTCATAGGACTATTAAGCAGGGCCTTTACAACTACAAGCTCTCCACATATCCACCTCTTCAATCAACTGGCATCAACGACTTGGACACCCCATCATCATACACTATCAACCATCTCAAGATAATCTCCTCAACTACGCATTCCCAAATTACAACCACAATGCCCAAAATGTCACCAAAACAAGTGTCATAGATTAGTTTTTTTCCTTTAAGTAATACTAAGTATAAACACTTTGGACCATTCCACTTTCATGTATGGGGTCTCGTTCCCCTCCATTAATAGATATGGAAATTATGTCTGTCTTCTTTATAGACGCTTACTCCCACTTATGTTGGATCTTTGCCTTGTACAATAAATCTGAAACAATCATGCACTCTATCAATATCCAGAACTTTTATCATAAATCAATTTAATTGAAGAATAAAAATACATAGAGTGGGTAATGGCAGAGAATATACATTCCTGCAACTACAACAATATCTGCAACTTCATGGAATCAAACATCAATGCTCATGTCCATACACACTACAACAAAATGGATTAGTTCAAAGAATACACAGACATATCAATGAAACAGTTTGAACAATACTCAACACAACACACCTCCCCCATCCAAGGATGGAGGCCATTCAAACATCTATTGATTATGTCATTAACATTCTTCCCTCTAAAATCACTCAAAATAAATCCCCTCATGAACTACTCTACAAAACACCACCAACTTACAATCAACTTCAAATATTTGATTGCGACTGCTATCCCAAGCAAGCACCCCAAATGCTAACCAATTTCCAACCCAAAGCACCCACATATATATTCATTGGTTACAGTCCCAAATACAAAGGCTACAAATGTTGAAATCTCTCAATAAATAAAATAATTATATCAAGACACATTACAATTATAGAAACTATGTTTCCATTGGAACATCAACACAAAACCCACACAATAACATCAACACCAACACCATATTCACCACCCTCCCTTCTAGTCCCTACCTCCACTCTTCCTCAACTACCATTAAATCCAACATACTCATCACAATGAAACAACACCCACAAACCAGTTTCAAACCAACATCCCCTCTCATCATGAGAACCAACCACCCTCCAACCCCACTCAAACTCAAAACAACCATCATAACAAGTATGCCATCAAGCCCCTCAAATTAGTAGCTTTTGGTGCATTTATGTTGTCAGATGATTGGTTTTTTTAACAACACTGTCATCCTTTTCGATAGTTTTCGTCTACCTCTCTATCATCACAAGATGGATGAATATCTTCACATCTGGGGCGTGGACCATATTTTTGTGACGAGTGGATTGCTATGTTTTTTGGTAGTACAGTAGAACATACTCCTCCATTATAATGTGGTGGTTTGCCAACTCCAGTTGTTCAGCCACGATATTGGGTTGTTGTAAACCTAAAACATATTTGAAGTGTTCACTCCTTAGCCCTTAGGCCAGGGTGGCCAATGCTATTTCGGGTTCCAGATCCCACACTTATAGGATTTCCTTAAGGAATTGAGTGGCATATGACCGAAGGTTCCGTTCGGTCATTGTTTAATGTTCCACAAGGTCTGTGAGTTCTTACGGGGTTTCTAGGCACTAGCGAACTGCATTGTGAACGTCTTAATGAATTAAGCGAAGGATGTGATAACTCATGTTGTAAGGTCGTTAAACTAGCTAAGGACTAAGTCCCTTATGTAATATAACTAACACTTCAGTGTGTCTAAGATTTTGAGAAGGTAGACGACCGCTCAGAGGAAGTTATATAGTAGGCTGGATTGCTCCAACCTTTGTATGATTTTAACGAATGGTGTTTAAACTTCTCTAATGGCTCAACATCAGAGATTTGCTGAGAGAACACATTCTTCGGTCGGTGGTAGACCATCAATTGTCCAAATTGCGATCTGATCAACAGTGTGGACCCAACACTATCATAGTAATAGGAGCCTTATATCCTTTATATCCCCTCAACCACTCGACTACCTTGGGGTTAAATTTCTTATTCTCAAGGGTTCTATTTTTGGGGAGCTTGTGCTCTTCCCTTGAGTAGCACGTGGGTTAATTCCTTCATTTGACCCGTCATTTGATATCTAAGTTCCTGGATTTGTTGTTGCACAAATTCTCTCACGTACCTCATGTTTGTGGTATCTCCAAGATGAGCTCCTTCTTCGTGGCATGCTCCTCTTCATGTTGGTGGCATGATTCCACACTCATCGCAAATTTTAGGATGTTGAATGCAAATATGTCATATGGATTACACCTAAAATATAAAGCATAGGAAGATGAGAGAAAAAGTGAGATAACGTGAGATAACGTGAGATAGTGAGAGAGTGAGAGAGTGAGAGAGAGGAAAAGCCGTGAGATAGTGAGAGAGTGAGAGAGTGAGAGAGAGAGAGGAAAAGTGTGGACAATAATGCAAGTGTTTTACTATAGTAAATTTAGTAGTTATTTGTTTATATTTTAATAGAGACGTTATAAGTTACTACAACACATTTTCACATTTGTAACTAACTCTGGTACCATTTTGTATTCGTAACTGCTTGAAGAGTGGCATCTAATGACCCGATAATCTTGTTGTTCAGTGGATTAAAAGCCTTCAGTCGGCCAACAGACATTTGATCGACCAAAATGTCATTGGCCCGTTCTTTCCAGGGAATTCTGAGAAGATGCCCCTTTATAGTTAGGGTGAACTTGGGTGTCAGGCAAAGACCATAATCTGACAGACAACTCTCCTTAGAAAAGACACCTTCTCAGATGACGCTCAGTGGGGGGGCCCTTTGACCATTTTATGAGAAGTTCCTATATTGGCTTAAGGAGTTTGTCATGAACGATTGTCCCTTTGATTAGATTCCATCTATTTTTTCATTCAACCATGCTTCTGTTTGGTTAACTCAAGAGTTCTGATCATAAGAAACGTTGCTCAGTGTTTCTATCTTTTGATTATCCCAATACCTCATCATTTGGTGTTCATAAGTGAAACATTGGATTTCCTTAATTCGTGCAGAGATATTTTCGATTTACATGAATATTTAAGTTTGCTAGAATAATGATGGAAGGTTGGATGTGTGATTGAAGGATTTCAGAGTTAGTTTCTAGTCATAAAGAGAATTGATGGTCGACCACTCTTGTAAAAAATCAAATGACCTCTTCAACTCTATTTAATTAGTGAATGATTCAGTTTTATATTTGTTTAATTTTTTGTTATTTCCTTATATAAAACTTTTCAACTAAATCAAACAATTTCTCCTTCAATTCCTTCGTAATGTTACTAATAATACCCCTTTTGTGCTGTAAATAATTGTTTACTCTAATAAAATAATGCCTTATCAATTGGCCATTAACATATTTTAAACCCTTAAAAAGTAAGAAAACTTCAAAAATATTTTAGGCGCAATTCTTCAGTAATCCAAATGCTTTCAACCATTGATACCAAACCTAAACCCAAGCACCAAAGTTGAAAAATCTAATTAGTTTAATATAGTGGCCTTGAATGGGTTTTATCAAGACCAAAGTCTTTTTTCAATCCCATTAAAACCCCTTACAAACCATAGAAAACATGAAAATACTCCACATCACATCTAAATTCATTACTTTAGATATTTCAAGTGTTTATTAAATCTTCTTCATATAATTTCCACAACAAAACCCTAAACTTCCACAATACCACTTCTCATGTTTTGATCACCTTAGTCGACCCCTATTCAAACCATCCCACTTTTCCGTTATCCTACAACACCGCCAAAGCCCATCCAACTTTCCTAACACTATTAAGCAGTGTTTGGTTGCAGTCTAAATTTACGTTAATAAGATTTATCATATCCAATAAACCCAATCATCACTGCGACAAAGATGAACTCGCGAGCAATAGTACGAAGAAATTCTTAAATCCGTCTCACAATCAAACTTACTTAATCCTAATTTCAAGAACGCAAAAAGAAAAACCGAAACACGAAAAAACTTCAATTTCACGGAACATTAGATTTACTTTTCATTTTGTTGTTTGCCCTCCATCATTATTGGTACATAATAAAGTTAATTTTGTACTAAGATGCTCCAAATTTAACTGATTGGGACCTAGCAGGCGTAGTGTCCTAATTCAGTGGGGGGAAAAGGAAGGGGTGGGGAAAGAATGGCAGCCAAGGGGTTACAGAGGACATGACCACGACTTAGCTTCGTTTCATGGTTGTAATGACGATGTAATAATAGCCTTCTCTAAATATAATTTTGTATTAAATTTTAGGCATTTTCTATACATACCACACAACTATTTTGTATTTACATTTCTAACACATTTGATGAATTTTTAATATCACATCAAAAAATATCATATCGCATGCTTCTAAAAATAAAAAAAATAATAATTCTTTTCATGCATAATTTTATCACATTAAAGTGTTATAAATATAAATATAAAAGTTTAGATGTTGAATATATAAATATATAAGAATTATGTGGCGCGTATATAAAATTCCCAAAAGAAGAGACTCCAAATAAAGAATTTGGAATGCTTTTCCTTTGGGGAATGATTGACTAAGTGGGTAAAATACGAAAAAATATTACATCAGGACTCCGCATGTAGATCTACGTGCGGAGTCTAATGAAATTTTGCTGCGGAGGTGATCGGCTCGATAACACAAGGGAATATTCCCCTTGTGTTATTGTGTTATTATAATTTTGGGAGAATTCCCAGAACACAATAACACCTGAATAACACTCAATAACACCTGAATAACACGAGGGAAATATTCCCTTGCGTTACTGGGCCAATCACCTCCACGGCGTAATTTGATTGGACTCCGCACGTAGGAGTCCTGATGTAATATTTTTTTTCGTAAAATACACTTTACAAGAAAATTTTGCAAATCCAACTATCAGTTTCCATCCAAGGGGATGAAGATATTTTACAAATATGATATTGCATGGATATAATGCTACAATACTTGATGTCAATATTTTCAAATTGGAAGGAATGAAATAAAGAAGTATGATTTCATATATGTCATGTAGAAAACTAAAAGATCAACAATATAAGAGTTAACAATAAATTTTGTTATTTATTAATATAAACATTGTGTTGTCCACAAAAATACCAAAAACAAACAAAGGAATATAATCTTCAAACAAATCAAACAAAATGGGAACACATTGATGCATTGTTAATTGAACAAAAGAAACTGAGTATCGCCACGATCATCATTTACTAACATTAATGCTCTCTTCAGCAACACATTTACCATCACCATGAAAAACATGGCTTACAAAACCAGCTCATTAGGAAAAATATAGTTCACTATCACATTGCTCTGACTATGTTAGATTGCGGCCTCGCTGATGAGAGACACGTCCTAATTGTGCCCAACTTAATTTGTAAAGATAGCATATTAGACACGATTTTCAAAATATTGGACATATGTTCAAGAATGCTAGTCATGTTCTTTTTTGACACATGTCCAACACGATCACACAAGACCCTTGAAGCGTATGCGCTTTATAAGAAACAATAATATCATTAAATGAAAACTACTCATCTAAAATAATAACTTTTTTCTTCATTACATAATAATTTAGTACACATAATTTGTTGAGCTAGGTTCTACCATGGTCAAAAAGAATCATTAACATTTACTTTACCTATCATTCTTTGAGAATTTGTATGTTAAATTTAAAAATATTATTTAATATTGTATTTATGCTATTATTAATAATATTATTATAATGTTAGGGTAAAAAATGGTCAATTATAAACAAAATCAAGTCTACTAAAATAAATAATAGGCCTTGAACATAATTGAGAATGCTTGATATGAAGTAAGTAATTTAGCATGCATTGTCGTACTCCATGAAAGTCAATTCCTTTTGTCTCCTAGCCATATGGTTCATCTTTACTCTCTCATTACTCTTAATTCCTTCCTCTTTGAGGCATTTGTTCAATTCATGTTCTTAATCTTTTTATTTTAAGCTTTAGCCCCAAATTCTTCCTCTAAACATGAATCTTCCTCTTTCAACATTGGAAAGGGAAAAAATTCACTGTGGCATTCCCTCGGCTACTTTATTAATCACATTAACTGGTATCAAAGCTAAAGTCCCTGAATAGCTTGATGACGCGTACATTAAGGACTTGTGCGTGTGTGTGTGTGTGACGCGTACATTAAGGACTTGTGCGTGTGTGTGTGTGCGTTTTTTTTTTTTTTCTAAAGTAGAAATTCACTTTAAATAATGATAATTCAATTCACATATTTTGAAGTGAAAATAAAAGCCATTACATATATGTTTGGGCATTTAAAAGTAAATATGGCTTATACTTTCATCTAACTAAATTATGGATCTAATAAATTTTGTTGTTTTTAAAAATAATTATGACATCATTCACAACTTAGACTAAGAGAATGATATTATCAAGGCAATAAAAGATATTCAAATAGAAATTTTCAATTTCATTCACTAACATTAACTAATATAAAGAAAACAAGTATCCAAACTTCTTCTTAATGTTAGCAACGACTATTATATTCAAAAATTTATTAAAGAATAAATAACGGGTAATAAATTTCATTATTTTGTTATTTATTAATAATTGTTATTTATTAAACCCCGGTGGATAATAAAATTTGAATGACAAAATATATGATTGTTTTGTTAAATAAATCAGTATAAAATCCTTTCAAATTTTATTTTATTAAATGATATCAGCATATAAAGTCTTAAACATTTAACCAAAAATAAACCAAAAAAAAAAAAAATTTTGAAAAGTAATATCATATCTAGTCTGGAACCACGCGGGTGTTAACTCTGTTATTGTAAAAGAATTTGAAAGATGTAGTATATTAATATACTATATTAGTAATATACTAATATAGATTTTATATATTTATATAATATGAGTTATATAATTAATAAAATATATTATTTATATATATTAATATTAAGGATGTCAAACTGGTTCGTCGTTTACTCGTCGTTCGCGAACAGCTCGTGTTCGGTTCGTGTTCGGCTCGTTCGTTAAGAAACGAACACTAGCAATGACTTCACGAACAATTTCGAACACGAGTTCATTTCAAATAAACAAAATTTCAAACGAACCGAACATGAACACAAGCTCTATTCGTTCGTGTTTGGTTCGTTTACACCCCTACATATATGATTGTTATATTAAGTAAATTAGCATTAAACAGTTGAAACTTTATTTTATTCAATGATGTCGACATGAGTGGTCTTAAGGATTCAACAATACGAAATAGGAAAAGTCATCATATATAGTTCATTCAAATTCAGAATCGTAGGGTACTAAACTTTTAAATCCCAAACTTCGCATGCAAAAAAAGGTAAAATTCAGAAAATAAAATACTTAAAATATCTAAATAAAAATTTTTATATTTGCAATTTTTTTTTTGTGTTTTTGTAATTTTCAAAAATTGAAGAAATTTTATATGTAATTTTTAGTAATTCTATAGTTCAAATAAAGTTTCAAAGTCAAAAAGTTCTGAAAAGAATTTTCCCTTTTAATTTTTTTTTTAATTCCTTTTAAGTGCTTTTAATTCATTTTAATTTATTCTTCGGCAACGACGCCATAAACTTGACCTGACCCGCAATTACGCAGATATTTATGTCCTGAATATGGTCAAAATCTTGACCTAATTTATATTTAGCGGCTAGTAAGAACAAATGTAATATTATAAAATTTAGATTAATAGTTTTCTCACTATAGGTACTACACAAATATACGTATCGTTTCAAGTAATATAGAATTTTTTTTTTAAAACCCCAGTATATATCCCATAGAGAAATAAAAGAAAGGAAGTAAAATTCTGGAATTTAACTTTGAAAAATCTTTACTCAAGACTGCAAAAAATTTTTAAAGTAGTTTATGTAATGAAATAAAGTTTAATAATTCCTACAAATGCAAGTTAAAAGTAAATGCCGAGTTTAGAAAATTCAAGATATATATATAAAAAGAAACTTTCTCCTTTTAAATAATTCATAATCAGTGTAGGACTTCAATTGTTTGAAAGTTTAAATGTGGCATTGTAACAAATAAGAGCATATATATTCTTTATCTCTTCCAAGTATAAAAAACATTGGCTAATCTAAAGTTGGTGTCGGCATGTATAGTAGTGTTGGGTGGGTTCTAGTCTCTCACTCTTAAATTACCCACTGTGCCCTTACTATAGGACCTACCAGTGACTCTTAGTTCCAATCTCCATACCAAATTGATAAAAGAATCTAGTCTGCCACCCTAGAAACATCAGTTCTATGCCCTGTTGACCTCACTTTTGGTTGAGGTCTAGAAACTTTTTTAGTAGCCTAGGTCTAGCCATAGGACTTTCCTACTGACTAGTCTTAGAAAACTAGAAAATGTATCCTCATCATTAGAAATTCAAAGCTCTTTTCTTTACTCAACTTGAAGTTCCACATATTGATCTTAACCTCTAGCACTTAGTAGGTAAGATCATTATGAGAAAACTCAAGAGGAGTTCCTATAGGACTACAAATCTAGCCAAAATACCCAAAATTGTTCAAAAATCATTTCAAACACCTTGAAAGTACCCAAACTACCAAAAATTACCAAAATTGGCCAAATTACCAAAATACCCCTCTTGGACCCAAAATCGCAAAAATTCCAAAAATTCTCAAAAAATACCAATAAATCCCAAATATTCCCAATTTTATTTCTTTCAACTACCACATGACCCAATCTGGCTAATTTGACCATCTTTAACCAAAATCCCCAAATTGCCCTTTAAAGACCCAAAATTCCCCAAATCCATCCCAAATGTCGATCAATTTGATCTTAATTGACCCCAATTCCCATCCTAAACTCAAATTCACTTTTTATATGACCAAACTAAAACAAATCCAGGCTCAATTGGTCTATGATTTGAGCTCAATTTTGATTTGGGTCAAAGCCCCAATTTTGACCATAAGACTTAATCTCATTCAATTGAATCCATAGCTTAGTCAATTGGTCTCAATTAATATAATAAAATCTTTAAAACATTCTTAAACATTAAAATCAATCATCAATTGGTCTTGATGAAGCCTCAAATCCATTTGAATTTGGCCTAAATCCAAAATTCCCAAAATTAGCCCCAATATTGGCTAACACCCCAAATCTCAACAATTGAATGCCTTAGACCTCAAATTGACATCCAATTTTTGTTGAAAATCCTTTATAAGGTCATTTGTGACCAAACACAACAATAAATTTGAGCTTAGTCCAAAGCTAGCTCAAGTTTGACCCAAATTAGATCCAT
>NW_018164833.1:188476-192828 GCF_001263595.1 Phalaenopsis equestris | reverse complement strand
AAAAATAGTGCCGACATGCCCATCAATACTTTTCTCCCTACCTATTTGCATTCCCCTCGAACGATCATCATGACTCTTTTCAAAATGAAATGTGATACTCATTGGTTAGATAAATCTTAGCCTTCTCGGGTTCTTAAGTTTCTTAACAAAATTTAACAATACAAGTGGCTAATATATAAACTAAATAAAATACCGATGAAAATATAATCACAATTTTTTGGAATGAAATTGAAATTCTAAACAAATCAAAACCACCACATGATTACTTCATATTTTAAGGATAAAGAAGAAAACTACTCAAAACACATGGGGATAACAAAACAAAATATATTTATAAAACTCAAATCAAAAGTACAACACTTAAAGAAAAAGATACCAATACTTTTCTGAAATGTTTCCCCAAGCACTTCTTTGAAGTTATCTGACTTCTCTGACTCCAATAAACTTTTACAAGACTCACAAAACTCCAGAAATAACAAAACTTCAAAAATAACAAAGACTCACAATAGCCCCTTAAGGTGGCCACCCACTCTATATGGATGCATCCCCTTCTTAAAATGACTCTAGAACTCCCTCTTAATGTTTATAATAATCTATATATATAGAGTTTCAAAAATGACCAAAGGGTTGCTTCGGAAATCTCTTCAAAATTCAGCCTCATTCAATAATCTTCAAAAAATTGACTCTGGGGCATAAGCGCCAAAACAGTTGTGCCTAATCGCCAAAAACTGTTGCGCGTATGTGCCAGTTGCATTCTTCATTTGACGCCTAGGGGCTAGATTATGGCGTCTAGGTGCCAGTTCAGCTGGCTCTGTCAATTTTCTTTGGTTTGGCCCATTTTGCTTCTTTTTTATGTATTTTTGCTCCTTTTTGCTCTTAAACACTTTTTCTTGCAGCTGTAATTAAAAATACATAAAATACCTTTCATTAAAGTATAATATCCTCAAAAATGGGTATAAAATTGCATAAAAATAGGTAATTTTAAGATGGATCAATTACTATCTTTTAGCCTTAAGTATGCTGGTGCCACGTATTAGTGGGTCGTAACTAAATTCATTGATGAACTCATCCATAATCTAATTGAACGATATGTTGATGACTTGGTCATCTAAATAAAATAAAAAGAAGACCACTTATATAATTTAAAAATTATGCTTGAATAATTAAGGCCCCGTTTGGGGCAGATTATTTGTTGCGGGGGCATTTTCAAAATGCTACCCCGCGTTTGGTAAAAACGTTTCCGCTGCATTTTGGAAAAAGGAGTTTTGGCATTAATATTACAAGTGGATCGCGGGGTCCTACCCACGATCTGTGTTTCATCCCTGAGAAAGTCTCAAGTCCCTCGGGCCCCTGCCTTTCGCTCAAGGAGTCTCGTCGAAAGCCCTAATTTCCCTCATCGTCTGTTTCGCCGAAAGCATGTATCCCGTCGTTCCTCCCGCCTTGTTGCTCACTCTCGCTTCATCCTCCCTGAAGGTATCCATCGTATGTCCTCTGAATCTCCTTCCTTTTTTTTTCGATGTATATGGAGAATGGTAGACTAACACCACACATTTCCTTCATCTTTAGCGGTTATTTCCTTCTCCTTATATTTATTTTAAGCCATTATGACAATATTTGCAAATGGATCTGGTTTCCTTGTTCTTCGTATGCGCAGTAGCCCGATGGATTGGAAATTTTTTTTTGTATGAGATGGATAGATCCGATGTGTGTGGTTATGGATCTGATGTTATCTATGGTAGAAAATTTGTTATCATCAAGAATGATGAGAGAAAAATGACATACTTTCTTTTACAGTTTAATGGTAGAAAAAATGGAAGTGGTAGAAATGAGATTTTGATTTAGGATTGTTATTACAGTTTCTATAGTAGAAATGAGATGTTATCTATGGTAGAAAATATCCTTTTTTCTAGCATTCCATCTGAGGCAGCTCTTTCAATGAGGCAAGAGTGTATCCGAGTGTTGTGTGTTCTGTTGAAGGGTTTTGAGGGGTGCCCGAAATGTTTATATTTGAATGCTTGCTCTTTGTATTTGCGTACTTCTATTTTAGAACACCTGCATCATCTCTTGGAAATTGATATCCTTTCCATATATCCACACATAAATTGGTGCCACATGAACAACCCACTTAAATAAGTCAGTTCGAAATATGTTATTTCTCCCAGTTTGAAGAAGCACTTGTTTTGAAGAGAAATTTCTTATTTCTTGTTGAAACATCTACTTATTTGTTGAGCCTCTTATTTTTAGTATTAAAAGTTTTAAGAGTTGGTCATGTGATAGGAGTTAAATGCAAGCTGAAACATTAAATGAGATTTTTAGCCAGAAGTTCACTTCATTTGTAAATGATCGAACATTTTTATTACTCCATACAGTGCCTGCCAACTGAAAGGCATGGGATCTGAAAGGCATGGGATTTGGCATGGGATTTGGAATTTTCTTGAGCCTATTTTATTGCAATCTCAGATATTGTATTATCGTGAGCCTGCAGTTCACTGCAAGCTAAAAGCCATGGGATTTGTTGTTGTATCTGAACAGTTCACTGCAAGATTTTGCATGCGTTCCACTTAGTACCATATGTACTTACATATCTAATACCTAAACTTTGTTAAGTTTTATGTAATCATCTAGGTGTTACATTTTATTTATCTTTACCACCCAAATTCTATTTTGTTACATGGGGTGGCACTTAAATTATTTTAAATAGTTTAGTTAATTAAATGTTAGCTATTATAACATTCTCCATTTCTTATTATTTACAATATTCTCAGTATTTCATGATTTTTTATAGCATTCCTTAAGAATTGAATCATTTTCTTAATAGTATCATTATGGCTAAGAACAAAGAAGACTCTACTTCAGCTATCTAGGATAAAGATGTCATAATCATTTTTTGCAATTTATGTATTAAGGAGATTGAAATTGGTAATCGACTTACCACTTATTTTAACAAAGAAGAGTGACAAAATATTTCCAATAAGTTTAAGGAAATGACAGGCCGTGAGTATGATAGGTTAAAATTCAAAAGCAAGTGGGATCAGCTGAAAAAAGACTAGAAGTTATGGAAGGAACTGAAACGAGGATCCACAGGATTGGATTGGGATCCCATCAAACGTACTATAGATGCTTCAGAAGAATGGTGGGCTGAGAAACTTGAGGTAATACTTGCCCCCCTCCCTCCCCTTCAATCGGTTTATCCATTGCAATTTTAATTAATTTGCCTAATTGCTTATTGCAAGCTGTGCCAAATGCAAAAAAATTTAAGGTGTGTGGAATTGACCCAGAATTCGAAGACAAATTGGATGTGATGTTTAAGGGTGCGGGCTACCGTCCTTTCTACTCACGTCACGCTAGACACATAGCTTTGGGAGGCAATTTTACAGGTGCCCGCGGTGGACACAACGACATGAGGACTGCAAATTCTTCAGGTGGGCCGACAGGGAGTCTGTTTCTATGATATCCCAGATGGACACCCCGACATGGAGTTCATCGATATCAACATTTCAGAACACCGCATTTGCTTCGATTGCTTCTGTTTCTACTGTATCACAGTCGGAGAGGTTTGCTTGGGGTTCTGGAATGTCAGAGCTGGGCACAGTGGGACGTGATATGCTACTACATGTAAAAGTCAATATTATTTTTTTTTCCTTGTGATTTTGACATGTTATTTGTTCTTCTTTGTTGGGTCTCATTATAGTATGTACTAGTGCGTTATGGTGTATTTCACATTTGTTTGGGTAATTCTGTATCTCTGATGTGATTTGAAATATTTCAGTGATATAAATATTTTATATTTTCACATATGTTTTTCAATCTTCTCATTTTCCTTTTTATGATTGCGTTGAGAGTGTTAGTAATTTTGTAAAAAAAATTCAAATAAGTTGTCTCAAAAAAACACAAAGCAAACAACTCCAGCTTATTCAGAACGGGGGCAATTTGGTCATTTTTTTTAGAATCAGTTGTTCTCAATAAGCACAAACCAAACAGACAAACAAATTATCCGGATTAACTGTTTATCACCAGATTATCAGGATAAGCTAAATAAGTTGTGGCTGCCCTAAATAGACCCTAAGTTAACACAGTCTTAAAATGAACCCTCTGAAGAGTACTTTTGGGTAACTTCAAGAAAGTTTTTAGGATTTATGGTGCACAATGGGAGTACTTTTGGGTACCTCCTTAAGGCCTAACTCAGTTAAGATCCTTCCACAAAAGATTAGTGTATGTTAGATGTTTTATCTCTACTCTCTCGAGCAGGTGTTAGCCATTTACTATTTTAACCAAGAAAAAATGTGAATTTCAATTTGATAATAATGTTGACCTCATTTTTAGTTGAGGTATAGTTTCTTCTTTAGAAGCCT
>NW_018164833.1:181432-187518 GCF_001263595.1 Phalaenopsis equestris | reverse complement strand
CAATTGAATTGTTAAAATATGTTGTGAAACATATGATCCGGGAAATAGAGTATGAGTTCTACAACACAGTGAGAATCAAATTTAAATCTATGAAGGAGTATTTCGTTCATGGAATTAAGTGCAAATAAATAGGGAAATATACATTTTTGAGTGTATAATTTGATATTTTAGGGTGACGGACTAAAATCCCCAATTTGGTCTTAGTGTTTAAGAACTAAAGTGAGCGTTAGCCTTCAAGGGAAGAGAAGTGGGAGCTGTGGAGTGAGAGTCATTATCCTCCTAGCCTAGCCACAGATTTAGGGACTAAAATTGAGATTAATCAATGATTTTTTATAACACTGAATCAGGGTAGAGAATTAAAATTACTTCTATTTGGCACAATACATATTTAATTCATTTATCTCATCTCATTTTACCAAAAACTCATTGTAGTGGGAAAGATATTTTTTCATATTAGAAAACTTCATCACATAAACATAATTTGGTAGTTATTGTTTTAAATTTTGTATTTAAATATTGTTAGTAGTTAATAATTTAGTTATGACAGTATCTCAAACATTAAAAATTAGTGACTGTAATTTGGTTTTATTTTTATGAATTTTCTAGTTAATTTATAATTTCAAATTTAAACATTTTTCGTGGGATCGATATTTGAAGCTTAAATAGAAAGTCTTATATTACTTGATAACGATATGTATACTTGCGTAGAATTCTAACATTAAGTAATCCTAATTCTAACATTAAGTGCTTAACGTTATTATTCATAAAATATCACATCAAGTTTTTGGCACCGTTGTAAAGCAGAGTCAACTTTATAAATTTTACACAACTATATTTTCAAGTTGGTCAGTTTTGCACACACAGTTGCACCTGCAATCACAACCTAAACCCTAACCCAAACATGTCTAGCTTGATCCCTTAATCTATTGGAAACTCATGGAAACTCATGTGGATGGTCCCCCATGTGGATGATCCCCTAAACCTTTAGCTTTAGGCTAGGGTTTGCTAAGACCAGCACATGGAGGAATCATAATGGGAGTTCCCTTAGTCTCATGGCTAAAATAAGGTGACATCTTGATTAACATTCTCAATCAATCTCAATTTTACCAAATTCCCTATTTTGACCTGTCTGGCCCCAAACTTCACCAAATTACCAAATTTCCCCTAAACCATAGATTTTGCCAAAAATTCCCAAAATTACATAAATTCTCAAAATCTCTTCAAAAATCATTTCAAACCATTCTAAATCACTCAAGTTGACCAAAATACCTCAACATTCCCAAAACAAAAAACCCCCCCCCCCAAATCTCCAAAATTACCAAAATGCCCTTAAATTCCAAAAATTCCAAAAATCTCCAAAATCACTCCAAATGTCCCCAAAATCAATTTGAATCACTCCATTGAGCGCAATTTGTCAAAATTGGCCCTTTTTGACCAAAATCCCCAAATTGCCCTAAATGCCTAAATTCCCCAATTCACCCCAAATTTCCACCAAATTGATCCCAAATTTCCCTAATTTCAATTCCAAACTCAAATTCATCATTCCCAATCCAAATTAAAATAAAATACAAGCCCAATGAACCTAATTTCAAGTCTAATTGCAAGTACAATCCAAATCTCCAATTTAGCCATACCCTTAAATTCCCCCAAATTGAATTACATGAGCAAATCAATTTCCACAAATTTGAATTCTAATTTCTTCATAACACTTCTCTAAATCAGTTTGAAAAATCAATTGACCCAATTTTGAACTCAAAGCTCACCAAAATCCAATTTAAGTCAAAACCCCAATTGTGACCAAAAGTTCAAAATCCATCAAATTGAACCTCAAAACTCCAAAATTTCCACCCAATTAATGTCTAAAATACTTCATGACAATAGCCCACATCAAATTGAACCATAAATTGAACCATATCCAGCCTAGCCCAATCCAACCCCAAGTTTAACCCAAATGCCCCAAAATTGACCATTTGGCCAAATTCCACCAAATTGACCTTCCAAATCAATTCAAAATCACCCAATTGGTATCCAAAATTTCTCATGACAATCATCCAAGCCAAATTGATCAATAACTTGGCCCAAATAATAACCCAAACCCAACCTAGACCCAAGTTGAACCAAAAACCAAACTTTGGACCGAAACACCAAATTTGACCAAATTAACCCAAATTGACCAACCCAAGCCCACCACAACCAACATTTGGACCCTAGGGACCAGCCTAGATCCACCTAGCTTAATCTAGTTGAGCCATGGACCAAGGGTCCCATAAATTAGGGGATTTCATCCCATTTTGGGCTGAACCAAAGATATCTTTTCCACCAGCCATCCCCAAGCCATCTTGTTCACCATTAATCTTCCTCTAGCTCATCTCACTCTCCTAGCCACCAACTCAGGCCTAGCCGGTCGGCCTAGTCGTTGGAGAACCACAAAACCGAGAGCTACCCCATCTTAAACTAAGCCCATTACACCCATCTAATGTGGCCAGCTCCAATTGGTCATTGGCACCGCTCAACCTTCCACTAAGCAGTTGATTGCACTTGAATTAAAGCCTAGCCAGCCACCCTAACCTCCTCTATTTAAAGTCCCCTCTCATGGTCAAGGATAGAGATGATCTAGTCGCCTAGGGAGACTCTGTCAAATTCTCGCTAGAGCTTCTCTAAACTTTCCTGAACTCAATCAAACCATCTTCAAGCTATCCTTCCCACTGCCTGAGCCCAATTCTAGGGAATTTTTTTTGTCATTCCACCAAACTCCAATTTGAAGTGCCCTTAAGTTTCATCAGAGCTTAAGAAGAAGTTTCCCACTAAAAGCCCCCTCTCTTAGCCACTCTAACATAATGTTTGACCAAGGCCGCACCACATGTTGGAGGAGTTCTACACCAGACAATTCACCAGAGCCCAACAACACTTCCAAGAGGTTCGCCAGGTCCTAACGAAGCTTTTGCAAGCACCTGATTGAGGCCACACCTCTCAAGCAAATGTATTGAATTTTTCTCCCCAAATCGAGCTTGGTTTGGTCTTTTAAGAAGAAAAGTTTAATTTCATAGTTGATAAACCGTATGGATATGTTTGTCTAGATTAGATGAAGGTGTAAGAACAAACCCGAAGTGATTTGGTTGAGTCTAGGCTGAGATCTTAAGGCTTTAAGTTGAACGGTTCACGGGTTCTGGCCATTGGGGACGATGACCCACAGTCATTGGATCGTGCGTGTATCGGATGGACGACTAGGATCACGCTTGACAGATGAATAGAACATAAAGTGTGGGCTGAGTCAGCAACTATGTGGACAACGACGTCAAATCAGAGAGCGCCACGTGGAGCTTCGGAGCGACTAAGGATGACACAGCGACCACTTGTTTAAGGGAACAATGCCTGTGTTATTTTGATTTAATTAATTCCAAAACTTTAAAAATTCCTATCTTTGCATAAAAAATATCATAAAAATAAAATAAAAATACCATATTGCTCAAAGAATAATGAAAAATAATGTGGGACAAAAATAAAAATTATTTGATGTGTCTATGATTTTTAATTAATTAAATACTCTTTGAAGTCTTTTAATTTTAATTAAATAAATAATTATCACAATAACTTGAAATTTTAGGGATTGATTCCTCATGATTATGGGGATGTTCTCTAATTTTTAAAAGGTTAGAGAGCTTTTTTATCTTTGAAACCCTAATTTTCAAGCCTAGAAGTTTATTTTTTCTTGAAATAATTTTATAAACTAAAACATGAATCAGAAAATTATGGAATTAATTTTGGTAGGTTTCCCCTGGCCAGAGGATCTTAGAAAAACATAAAATTGATTTAAGTCATTTTGTGTATTTTTATTGTTAATTAAATGTTTAAAACTTATAAAAAATTCATTAAATAAAATATTATTCAAAATTTAAGAAAATTAATTTCACATTGTAAAGAATAATCATATTAATTCTCTGTAAAAAATTGAAATCATTTTGAATTAATTTAATCTCTAAAGTTGATTTTTTAAGTAAAATGACATTTTTGTACAAAAATAACTATATTAAATTAAACAAATTAAATAGACTTAGGAAAATGATGAAAAGTAGTTTTCTGAGTTCCTTGTAATTAGGACCATTTAGGAAAAATAAAATTTATATTAAAGTAAATATTTTATTTTTGAGCCTATTTTTGAATTAAAAATAATTAAAAATTACAAAAATACAAAAATAGTTTAAAATGTTCCTAATTAGTTTCTGATCACTTGAAACTCATTAGAATATTTTTTTCTAAATGTTCTAAGTTAATTATAATTTTGTAAAGGCTAAAAATGTATTTTCTCTAATCTTCCATTAAAATAATTATAATAAATAAATTAAAAATAAAAAAAATGACAAGTTAGTTTCCCTGGGTTCTTTGGACTCAGAGAAATTTCATAAAAATGTAAAAAGTAATTTTTTGTAATTAAAAACTATTTTCTATTTAATTAAATCTCTAAAATTAATAAATAATTATAATAATTAAAGTATATTTTAAAAATTTTATGAAATTTTGCTCAAGTGCTCCTCTGACCTAGGTGAACCTCTAATAATTTTCTCATGACCAAAAACTTTACTTTGATTACTTAAATAAATTAATATTAAAAATCATATTTTTGAGTTAAAAATAATTATTTAAATTAAATGAAACTTTGAAAAATCACATTTTCTTCTATGATATTCTAGTTAACCCATGAGTGGGGTACCATAAAAACTTCAAAGTCATTTGAGTTATATTTGATGAGTTATGAAGTAAAGAGCCCTATGGGCAAAATGGTAATTTTAGATTTTGATTCCTTAATTAAAATTTAGAATTAACCAAAGGGTAAATGGGGAATTTTAATCATGATGAACTCTTTTAGATGTTTGGAACATAATGGGTTACAAGATAGAAACCAATTTGCCATCTTTTCATGATAAGGATAAAATTGTAATTTTATTAATTATTATGACTTGGAAGTCAATCTAATTAGATGATATTAGAGTAGTGGGCTTAAATTAGAAAGATAATAATTCACTCACTTGAAGCCCTTAATTGGCGATAACATGATCTTTTGATAAGATATATTCCACTTAAATTAATATTTTAATAATTGCAAATTTACCCATGAAATTGTTAAGGGCTTAGTAGTGAGTTAGGTTTGATATTTGAACTTGTTTAATGAGGTTTAGGAAAAAAAAAAGAGATTATTGATTAGTACCTCTAAACGCTACAAACCCAACTTTAATGGTGGGTACAAGATCTTTAATGACCTGAGCTTGTCTTAGGGGCACCCATTTACATAACTCTTAAGTAAGATATCAAGTGAATATCTGAAGTACCCTACTCTTGAGATAATTAAAATATCAGGTTCACTGAGTGTAGGATGTATTAATTAATTGAAACTAAATTTAAAGTTTGAGATGATTAATTGAACAATATAATAGGTTCAAATGAACTCGAAACATTTGAAAAGGATTTAAAGGTTGTTAGGGACTATTTCCCAAATGCTCTTATGACCTTCTGAATATTTTGAAGTACAATTGGACTTATTTTACTTTGTTTCAGAAAATCGTCCATTAAAACCTTTAGAGACTCTCCAAGTCATGAGCTGGGGTTTGGTAGCTACACCTTCGTCTGGTCTTCCTGTTTTTGCAATTTATTTAAATTCTCTGCAAAATAATATATGTTGCAAGTTCTAACATTTTAGCGGGAGCAGCGTGAAGATGACATGTACGTCCTTACGATTTTATTTATTTTCTGTCATTTCATTTACTGCAAATTACTACTATGTCTACATACCATGCTTGCTTGGTTGATAAAATGAAAAATTTTCAAAATTAATCAGCAATTTTTAAAATTAAATTAAACCCCTTTCAAAGGTAACAATAAATCATTTTAAATATAACAATTTCATAACACATTCTTTTGAATTTACGAAAATCCCTCAGATGAGGTAACTCACAGTTGCTAACGAGATCTCCCCGGTTTAAATGGGTTTAAAAACTCATTTGAGCTAAGTAAATTCAAAATAAAAAGTGGTACAAGAAAATGAGGAAACCATGAGATCCTAACCGGTGTAGCTCTGATCAACTTTAACCCCC
>NW_018164833.1:156275-181422 GCF_001263595.1 Phalaenopsis equestris | reverse complement strand
TTACCCCCCCCCCCCCCCCCCCCCAATTTTGAACTGAACTTGTCATTTAAACCTTTGAACCCTTAGACTTTAGGACTGCTATTACGCCAATGACCTTGGAGCTAACTGTGAGAGCAGCCTTCTACAACAGCAAGTGGATCTTCAAGAACACAACTTTCTTTAGACTTAAGAAACATAACCTACAGGATTTTGAGGTTGTTTGCCTAGTGTGAGGTTGTTTGTTTGAGGTTGTTTGTCTAGTGCAACATAAATCCTCATTTTATCTTTAGGCCTTTGCATGATCATGTCGTGCAATCTAAGCCCTAATTCATTTTAGTATTCCGAGGTTGTTGTTCGTTACGACATAAACCCTCCTATCTTCCAAGCTGTTTGTATGATTGTGTCGTGCAAATGTAAGCCCTAAATAATAATAATTGGCATGATGAAACTTTCAATAATTTCCTTCTCAAAATTGATGACAAACCATATGATAGTTTGGAAAATCATTGAGGTTCTCCTCTGTATCTATGACAACCCCTAGTTTTCTCCTTTTGTATTCCATAACAATGTTCTGAATTCAAGTTTTTCCTATTTGACACTCCTTGGCCCATCTTTGAAAAGTTTATTCTTTGATATTCTTGAAGATAATCATTTCTAATCTAAATTGAGAGTTTTCTTAAGTGACCTCGATCATTTGAGATGTAATTAACTATAGGGGTTTGCCTCTATAGGGAGCTTAAAGAACCCATGTAATATAAACCCTATCGAATTCTTCATATTAGATAGAGAATTTGTCGGTTGATGTTGGTAGATTTAATGTGTAAATTTTGCAAATATCTTCAATATTACAAAAGACACACAACATATATAACAGTAAATATGCAATATAATCCCAACAAAAATACCTTTTATGAAAATAGTTTATCTTTAAAACTCTTTTTAAACTGTCAAATCCCCTTTAAAATTAATGCAAGTATATGTATTGCTCAAGTAATAAAGGACTCTAATGGATTCCAAGATATCGATCCCACAGGGAAGTCGGAAAAACCTATAGGTAAATTCTTAAAATTATTTTATAATTTAAAAATACAAAAATAAAAGTAAAGTGCGAAGTTTGAATATTAACTACTAAAGTGAATGTTATATAAAATGCAGTTGAAAGACAGAGTTAGCTAACTAATAACTAAACTTTCAAAAGTAAAATTACGAGAATTAAACAAAGTTTTTGTTGATGAAAGATTCAAATTTAAGAAAGCGCCCTTCCCTTTTATAATGATTATATGGATTGTGAAGAAAATAAAATCATTTGAAAATATATATATAAATTGTTTTGTGTCAAATATGAGCAATCATGTTCTTTACCATCTTCCAAGTGCTATAAAAAACATTGACTAATCCAGAGTTTGATCCCTAATTTTGTGGTTAGGCTGGGAGGATACCGCCTGCCACTCTTGAGCTCCCAATACTCCCTCCCCTAAGGGCTAACAATCTTGCATTAGTTTCCAATCAACTGGACCAGATTGGTGAGTTTTATCTGCCACCATAAAATCTTCAATTCTGCATCCAACAAAGTATATTTTCTTATTTATTTGTACTCAATTCCATGGATGACATACTCTCCCATGAAATCAAATGTGATTCTCCCATTGTTGTAGAAATCATAGACTTTTCAGAACATTTGTTTTAACATTTCAATTGGTCAAATCGAAAAGTAAATAAAGATCAAAGTTTAAATTATCACAAATTATTGACATTTAAAACCATAGAAAATAAAATCAATTCTTCACAAATCTATATCTCAAAGTAAGGAGAATGATAAAGAAGACCACTCAGAATTTATGAGAATGATACGACAAAACATGAATTTTATATATAAAAGTAAGTTTACAAAACAAAAGAAATAAAAGACACAACTTATCTCACAATCCTTCCCAATCAAATCTCTAAAAGTTCTCTCCAAGTCTTTTTCTCTTTACAAACACACTCAATTCTCTCTTAGAAGTGTAATGAAAAAGAAATCTCTCACCTTCCCTCTCCTCTTACAACCCTAGAAGAAAATCTTCTCTTCTTCTCTTCTTACCTTTCACGCTACCCCCACTTTCTTATCCTTTTCGTCCCCCCTTAAACTCCTTGAAATCTTTCTCTTTTATTTTGGGTTGTTTCTTTTAAAAAAGAATTCAAAATTCCCTAAAAAATTCTCTCAAAAAGTCAACTCTTTTGAATTCAAAAGACGTGTCATTTGATCCAAGAGACATATCAGCGTCAACATGTATTGAATTATTCTAATAGGTGTCTAGAACAAGCGCCCCTTTGAAAATTTATGCAAAATTCGTTTTGAATTGCCTTAAACCGAAAAAAGTCGTTTCTGGCGCATAATGCGCCAAGCCTCTGTCAAACAGTGCATCATACGCCAGAATTCCAAAATTCGCTATTTTTGCTCCAAATTTCATCCTTTTTGCCATTTATGCTCTAAATACCTAAAAATAATATACATGCAACAAAAACATGAAAATGCTCTTCTTTAAAGTGCAATATAAAAAAAATAAGCACAAAATATATACTAAAAACATTATATTATTTTTTTGTATCATCGGTCAACATAAAAATGGTTTTTTTGCAGACAAAAATGGATGTCACAAATTTTTTAGTTTATTTAATCGAGCACCACCATCAAGTAGTGTATTTATCCTTCGAGGTAGACATATTGCTTGCGATGTTTTACTAGATCATTTAAACTATTGCAGATATGAGATGAGTTTGGTTTTGTATTTTTTTTAAAAAATTGAAATATTAATTTTTATAAATTATATACATATAAATTAAATTGAACAAACATTTAAAACCAGACGTTAGAATATCCATTCCAGCGAACGACAATTTCTAATATTTAACGACCGATAAATAAATATCGATATGCTTTTGAAAGCATCAAATAATACTCCATGGTACTCAAAATATTAACAACCTTTAATTGCTTAATTGTGGTATTAAGTGAGTCTCTAGAAGCCTTATTAGCCCAACTAACGAGTAGAAAAGAGAAACACTTTACTACATAATTCTTTGGCTTTTACATATGAAATTGAAGTGTCCCATAAATGAGAAGCTTTTTTTAGCCTTAAATATTGTGAGGCAAAAACCATGTTATTACATGATTCATCACAAGCTTAACATAACCACTTGTCATATTTGATGACTATTGAGAGATGTATTTTGATGGTAAGGCATCTTCTTAGAAGGGTTACCAATCACAATCTACTTTCCTTATCAAAGTAAGACTTGGTCTCATTTTCATAACTCTAGAAAAAGTGATGATGCAGTTCTCTTATCATTTATTAGAATCCTACACCAACGAAGAAGATGATTATGAATTGTTGATCTCATTTATGTGAGGTCTGTCTCTTTTTCTCTTTAGAACTGAGAGTATTATCCATAAGTTTTCTAGTGGCTTTGCTTAGAGAACTAGTGTTGAAACACATGCTAATACAAAATTGAACCATTTTTTTGACTCCTTAAAGAAACCATTTGACTTTAGAGAATTAGGTTTTTTGCGGGTGTTTCTTCACGACACTTCTCTCACTCCCACCATTTTGGATAACTCTTCTTTTAGCTCTTGGAGAGCTTATTTAATTACGTAGTTCACCATAGGCTAAAAAAGAGGCTTATCCTTTATATAAATACTTGTAATAATAAAATCACCAAAAAATCACAATTTTCTAAAAAAATTAATTAAAAATCATTAAATCACTTAAAATTAAAATCAAAATAATTAAAATTTACAAAATCCATAAACACAGTTTTTAGAAATTCTTTATATTAATAAAAAAAATTTTACAATATATATTAATAAATTGAAAATAAAGAAATAAAAAAATCCTTGAAATTAACAACAATATTTCAAAATAAAATAAAATTCAAAATACAAAAAAATTAAAAATAAGAAAATAAAAAAAATTCATAAAATCAAATAAATCAATATAGTTTTGAAAATTAATTAGAAAATCAAAGTTACTGAAAAATTGTAATAAAATAAAAAAATTTAAAAATACAATAAAATTGTATTTTTGAAAATATTATATCATTATATTCATATGATTTTAAAATTCATTTAAATTCATTATTAATTCAAAATAAAATTTTCAAGTATTCATTTCATTCACTAAAGAAACAAGTAAATTTTTTTTTTCCATAATTATTAAAACAAAACTATTATTTTTCTACCTTCTTGTTGTGGCACCTCAGTGCAACACCACCCTGTTTGTCTGCCTGAGGTGGCTTCATCTCTTTGGCAATGTGTTTTGATCGCGAACTCGCTGCCAACTGGTTATGCCATCTCAGTGCCACCTAAGCCATCTATTGGCTATGAATAACCCTCTTTAGTTAAAGCCCAAGAGAACTGTTTCACTTCATTCGTGAGGAGCCTTTGTTTCTTTCTTTCTTTTGATCATTTGAGCAAAGATTTCTTTTCGAGTTAATTTGTGCACGAATCTTGAATTGTAAGAAGATCTTCCATCTTTATGTGATTGGTTTGTGAGAAGCTTTTCCTTCTTTCATCCAGCAAATTGCAGGGCAAGGATCTTCTCCTTCCTCATAATATTGGAGTCGCAAGGAGATCTGCCTTATTCCTCCAATCCTTTAAGCTGGAAGGATTTCTCTTCCAGTCGATTGACGCACGTATCTCTTTTCATCTTCTGCTCTAATCACGTACAAGTTTGATTCTCTCCAATTGGTTTGCACACAAGAAGCTTCAACCAGGTCATCCAAAACTTTCTTTTTATTTCTCAAATCATAAACAATTATTTCATATTTTTATGTTTAGTCATCTAGGGCCTATATGTCAACGAATAAGATTTTAGTTAGTAGCATTTGATAATCTGTTAAATTTATATTTAATAGATCCTAAAAGTGTTTAATCGTAAAAATTATTTGGAATCAAATTTAATAGATCTTGTAAAGTCTTGTGAAATTATTTGGCGATTTCTATCAGGATTTAAAAATCTGTTATGGTTGTTAAACTTTAACAACAAATCTTAATAAGATTTAATAAATCATGTAAATTCAATTTCTTAAAACATTACAAAACAGCGAAAATATGCTAGCTTCTTAAATTCAATTAATATTTTATTTCAAAATAAGATAATAAATAATTATATATTTACTAAACTAACTAATTAGTAATAAAATTTTTATTAAGTTAATTATTAAATGCAATATTAATATTTATAAAAGCAGTCAATTAGTTATTAATTATATTTATTAATAATTACTTATAAATTTATTGAATCAATAAAGAAATTATATGTATTTTTATTAATTATTAAATAAATAATAAATAAATTTATTAAATCTTATATTTTTTAATTTATTAATAATAAATTAAATTAATAAAATTAGCATAAATAAACTTAAATTAATAAAGTTTCGTTGAAACCCTCGCTCCGTTACTTGTATCTCCCGGAAACCCTCGCCGCCTATCTCCCGGAAACCCTCGCCGCCAGTGCTCCTGTCCTCCCTGAAACTCTCGCATGTCCCTAGCCCTCTTCCTGTTTCGTCCTCAACCATCGCCTTCGTCACCGAACCCTGCGATACAGTCTCAATTGGAGCTAGCTGGAGACGCGACGAGGGGATCGCGGCTTAGCTTACCGAGACACGAAACTCCCATTTTTTTCCCTCCCTCCCCTCCCCTCCTACCCGAAACCATTGAGGAAGGTAATTTCACGTTTGTTTAATTCGCGCGAAGCTTCCGTCCCGGATTTTCTAAATACACCGATTCACAGGATTTAGTAAATCCGGGATTTAAGGCCGAAATCCGTGAAATCCGGATTTATGAAAACCGAGGCTTCATTTTGTCCAAATAACCGTCTGGCAAGATTTATTAGGTTAAATCCAGCTTAAATCCTGCTCTAAATCCATTACTAGTCAGCTTCCTAGGGTTTGGATTGCTTTAGCTTAGGATTTTTAATCCTCTACATTTCTTTTGTTAATTTATACTTTCTGGATGTTGTTTTTTTTTTTACTTTAAATGTCTAAATCGCAACATATCTTTTCTTTAATTCATTTGCAAGGAATGTAGCTTTTCTTTTGGATCACTGTCTCAAGTCATCAAGCATTGCATTCTTGATTTGTTTCAATGATCACAAATCACAATCCGTTGAAATTAACGCAAGTAGGTGTTCGATTAGGGCCCATTATGATTGGAATTTGGTCGAGACATTTTTGTAACCATCTGAAGTTTAGGAGATCTGCTGAGGAATATACGACTGACTCCTCCAGGTGTTTTGGCTTCGTCAAATACGCTTTTTTTTTTTATCTAAACCTTGTTAAAATTCTGCTGGAATCCTGCTATCCTAACAGTCATGTAAATTTATGTATAACTTGCTTAAATACTCCCATATTTTCTAAAAGAAACCTTCAATGATCATCCATCTTTCTATTTTAAACTTGATAAATCATCATTAGCTCGTGTTATTATTAACACACTTATATTTGAGAGAGTTTGATTTGCATACCAACGTTTCTTTTGGGTTAAGATGTGTGATGCCAGATTTTTTGAAGTTTACATACAAACCGTTCAATGCTTATATTTTTTAAATGTATAATACTTAACTTTAAGACATATGTGTGTTGTTAGATTATTACATATTTTTATGTGATGCATATAATTTCTAATATATACTTGCTGTTGCAATTTTAATATTCATATATAACATCCAAGTTTTAAAAGCAAGCTACATAATTTTCAATTCCTTAAGCGTTTACATATATATTAACGCCTGAATATAAAAAGAGAAGCTACAGATCTCTTAATTCCAGAGTATTTACATGCCTAGCACTTTTAATTCCTTAAGTGTTTACATATCTAACGCTTGGATATAAATGGGAAGCTATATATCTTTAAATTATGGTATGTTTTGATGTATAGCATTGAAATTTGCTGAATAATTTCTGATTTTTGTAATTCTGGTGTATTTACACATATAACATTTCATTCTATAAAATCTGTCCTTGCAAATGGTCTAATACTTGTATATTTAGATGTATAATATGTCATTCTATTAAAGCATATATGTAAATATTGTTTAGCTTTAATTTATTTACATACTTCACTTAAATTTAAACATAAGCTTGCCGATCTTGTTTATTAACTACTATATTTTTGCACTTAATATTTAATCTTCAATATAAACTTACAGATTTACTATAATACAAAGTGTTTACCTTATTAAAATTTAAATTCTAGATGTAACTTTGATGATTTATATGGAACTCCATATATTTACATGTACAACATCTATGCTTTAAACTGATTGTAGAAAATTCAAATCCCTAAGTATTTGCATGTCTAATAACTAAATTCCAATTGTATATTTGCTGTTTTTTTTGTTCAAATCTTTAAGTAGCCACTAATATATAAATTGTAAATATATGTTCATATTTTTTAAGTATTTATATTTACAGTACCTAAATTCTAAATATAGGTTTACTAATTCTCCCAAATTCTGATATATTTACATAGATAACACTTAAATCCAGTATACATGTGCAGTTTTTGTTCAGATTTTTGATCTATTTACACTTGCATACATTTAAGTCCAATGTACATGTGCTGATTTATTCAGCTTTTTGATACATTTGCATAGATAAAACATAAATTGAATTGTATATGTGCATGGTTTCTTTATTTTCTCATGTATACACTTGCATAACACTTAAATCTTAATATGTTTTATGTAAGATTTTGAAATCATCTATGTATTATTTGTTTAACACTTAAAATCATGTGCATAATTTCAGATATCCTAAGTTAGCATTGTTTTTACATGTCTAACAATTTAACCTAACTATAAAATTTCAAATTTTTTTACTTGCTTTGCACCTAAATTCAATTATGCAAGTCTAATTATTTTCAAATCTTTAAACATCAATATTTCTAATACTTTACTTTATATTCAAAACTTTTTAATTTAAAACATTAAGAAATATATTGTCATTCAAAGTTGATTGGTATGAATGTAAACTTTGGAAGATTAGTGATCACATATACAAAAACTTAGAATTGGGTGGTATGCATATCACAACCCTTTGCAATGTTTTCCATCAAAATAAATATTGTAAAATTAAAACTTGTCAAATCTAATTTGAAACTAACATCAAAATTTACATAATTTGAACCATAAGGCATTTTTGACCCGTTTCAACCTTTTCACACTCACTTACTCTAGATGCCATAAAACACTCACCTATAGACGTCATATGAGTATATAGGTTTGTTGCGTGTTTTGCTCCTTAGAAATGTCTGGTTAGGATGGATTGCTTTCGGTAGAATGAATGTTTAGGGTGAGTAGATAATAATTTTAGTGCTTTCGTATACCTACTAGTTTTGGTTGCACTAGTTTGCTTTGCATGTTTTTAGGCTACTATAGGTGAACTTAGGTGTGCTAACTTTTTTTTTTGGCAGAGAAGTAGTAATATAAGGCTTAGTTGAGCTAGATTGCTATAGTTTTCATATGTTTTCTTTTCTTGTTGGATCTTTTTCTTTTATAGAGCTCGGGTGTTTGTCATAGTCAATCAACTATTGACATCCGAACAATCCACAAAAGAATGAACAAAATGCGAAGGATGAACCCCATTTAAATGACAATGATTTTAGTTGTCAATTTTAGATTGATGAGTCTGACGTATGTCTAAGGATGGTACCTTTCGCTGTGTCTTTGCTTTGTTGTTGTTTTGTTGTGTTCGATAGGTCTGACCAAAAATTCAGGGAATTGTTTTTGTGTTTTTTGCTTGGATTTATGGTAGACTATATTTTCTACTCAGCTAAACAATTGAGACATAATTTTTTTAAATAAAATGAATCTCACAATTCTAAATAAAAATTTTATGAATGCATTGCATTCACACCTTAATCTATCATGCATTCTAAAATAACAAAAGTGATAATTAAATAAAATAGAGTGAGAACCTTTTTATCATTTAGGAATAGTCACGAGAAGATCACTATAGACATCCTTGTTGCATATTGGTTATATTCCTTATCATCAAACTCTCACTCATTGCATGAAAATGTGTGTTTTGACCTGTCAGAACTATTGCCTTATAGAGTGTGTATTGTCTTTGTGTACCGATTGACCTTGTGAACAAATTTTCTGCGCATCTATCATCAAGGACGTGCATTCCTATTCACAGCTTGTGTTGATCACTTGACACTAAGAGTTAACCTAAAATAATAAAAAACATTTGAGTGCGACAAACTTTAAAAATATTTAATTTAAAATTTTAAAATAAACTCTCATTAGTCTTATGACATTTGGTATATCATACATACTTAGACATCTTGATCATTATGATTAAGTTGTAAGACCTACAATTCTTAATAAACACCAACCTTCATTGTCATTCAGTAATTGAGATCGACCTTCATGATTTCAAACTGTGTTTTGGTAGTTTAGATGATAGCCATTTCCAGGCAGGGTTGTAAGTCCATTCCGCTTGTTTGCTCGTGTGTCTCTTTCTTAAGACTAAGTTTTTGATGTTTTACTCTTTTTTCGGTGAACATCGTCTTTAGTTTTAGGATTCTGAGGACATTTTTTTAGCACGACGTAAATCCTCACTTTCCTAGGCTTTCTCACGATCTTATATCATGAGATGTAAGTCCTAAATTTCTAAATAAAACATTCATTTCTTCTATTTTGATTAGATTTACCCAATTTAGAGTGAACTCTATAGCAATTTTCAATGGGATGTTCGAACATTCTACAACTTCCACAGTAGTAAGGGTTTTTTTCAACGACTACCCGTTGCCAATACTCATTATGGGTTGTTCTAATCCAAATTTCATCAAGGACCGATTGTTTAATGTCCCTCTCCACTAAAATTGGAGTAGCAGAAGGTCTACTAAGATTATGCGAGATAATCCAATATCATAGGTCTACCAAAAATTGAACCAATTGAAAAGAGGATTTGTGTGCTGTATAGATGAAGTTTTAAGCTTGGGAATTTAAACCAAATAGGAACACTAGACAATTTTGATTTTGGATCAAAATCAGGAGACCACTCAAGCACTTTCATAGTTGAGTTTTAAATGTAGAATAACTTCTCGGAAAATATTGTTGCAGAGTCTTCCTCTTGTCCTACTTGAATCATGTTGTGTCGCCCATCAAAAAGCCTACTTTTCTAACTTTCTAGCAATTACAACCCATTAAAGTTTCTTCTAATCATTTCCATTTTAGGATGCTACATTTGGAATTTACCAATCAAAGTAAACTTTAGTGGCTCTACCAACTATTAATTCTCTTCCAAAATAATCATCGTTGGTTTCCAATTCTTCCTACCAGCCTTTGCGTGTATAAGTAACATCTCCTCCACCAACCAAGCTCTCATGGAAATCTTGCGATAAAATGAGTGTTTTTCTATCAAAACTTTGTGGAGGCAACGATTAGTAAAAACATCAACAAAGGAAGCGGTTTCCATTTTCAAAATCTACTTGCGTGAATAAAATAGTAACTTCTCTGCCAAAACCTAACAGAGCAAAAAAGGCCATTCAAGGGATATGCTTAAATGCAAAAAAAATGGTTCTGTAAATCATTAAATCTTAAAGTAAACCTTTAATCAAATACACAAACCTATTAGTCTGTGAGGTATTTTTAGATGAGTTAACCTATAATTGCTAATAAGAAATCCTTTGGTTATTCTTAGCTAAGCAAACTAAAAATAGTATTGGCTCTGGGGCGATAGAATCATGGGAACTTGACTATTGCCCTCAAGGCATCACCCATATTCCTATTTTGTTGACATTTGAAGTCACCTCAACCTACTACAATTGATGCACCTTCAAATGCTCTTCCTGCTCTCAGGCTGCGTAGAAAGGCTAGGAGGAAGCAGAACGTGTAATTGGGAGCTCAAAAGAAACCTTCTTAGGAGTCTATTTTAAGTGAGCTCAGATAATAGTCACAATGCCTGTGAACTAGAATAGGTTCCAGTTTTTGACTGACTGTTATGATCATATTCCTCATAAGATAGCCATGAGGTCAGTTTCTCCAACCCTTGCTTCCACTCCTTCCAGGTCGGCAGCTCCCATTCATGGTGTGGCTTCCCTTAAGATTGTACCTTCAGGTAATTGTTTAGGTTCTCCAAGGACCATGGCTTTAATTTTTGGTCCATATTCTCCTAGTCCCATAATCCCTATTGACAACCTAGTTTCCTTGAAGCCCACAGTTATTACTCATAACCTAGGTTCTTTCTTGGCTTAGGTTTGCCTATTAGATGACTCTACTCACTTTCTTATAAGGAAGATCAAGAATGTTGTGTACTCCTTGAGATGGAAGGATGCATTCAACGGTCGAGAGTTCCTTTCCTATATGACTTAATCCTCTGAGCAGATGATGCAAGAAATTCTCTATCATCCCCATCCTGTCACTACAACAAAGAGGAGAGCCATGAAGGTGGAATAACTCACAGGGCTGCTTAGCGACCTGCACGGTTAACATCCAACATCCATGTGGTTTCTGTAGCTAATGAATCTTATATGGCTTTTGATGCTAGCACATGTATTTTCACTTATTCCTCTATTGTACCTGTAACCAAGGCTACACCTCGTGTGTTATTCGAGAATAAGAGAAATAAGGTTTTTCATTATTCTATTCCTACTTTATGTATGGTTGTACCTCACGTATTAGAGGTTGGAGACCTGGGGGTTATCCTCATAGGTTCTCCTATCATTATGAAAAGAAGTCCTACTACCACCTTGTCTAAATAGAGAGAGTGGCTTCAGAAGGAGTCAACTGGGTTAAGCTCCATAGTTGAGCTAGCTTCCACATATGTTCTCCCACCCGTCCCCCAATTTTTATAGAGGATAGCATGGCGATGGTGCATGATTCTACTCCAATTCCTATCCTCATTTCTATGGAGGACATAACGATTGAAGTTGTTTTTGGTGATGTTATCATCCCCACATCATCTCAAGCAACCCTTAATGATGAAAACAAGATAGACCCTTGAAGATGATTCTTTTATTGACCTTGTTTGTTTACCGGAAGGTTGTTTAGATAACCTGGTTGAGGATGACTTTCTTAGCAAAGAATTTGCCAAGCAAGATGCCCTTCTGACGGAGTCCTTTTGGTAGGCCATGTCATGGTCATTACCAGAGGGAGGATCCTTCCTGATGATTCCTCTCATGAATTCGATCAGGTTGATCTCCCTCGTTCTTTAGAGCCTTAAGAGCTTATCATGTTGAAGCATGTTGGAGGCGGGAGAGACATATTTTTAATGCCACTTCAAATCAGATGGCCCAAATGATGGTTAACATGACTATGATCTCTTCTTAGATCATGATGCTGTAGCATGAGCTCACGTATGGCCTTATCGGCTATCTTAGTAGTGATGCACCTTGCAATGTTTGATGTCCTATCTGCGTACGCACCCGATGTCATTTTGGCGAGTATTCCGCCACCACCTTTTGTTGATGTGCCTAACAACCAATTATAATCTCTCGGTAACCAAAATATTAAGATAGCAGTAGCAGTCCAACAGAACAGTGCTACTGTTTGGCAACGAAGACCATGTTTTGAAGAGTATGGGTTTATCCCCTAGGGTTTTACTCTCCCGCTGTTTGGTCAGTTCCAACAAGAGAAGAATACTAGGCATAATATAGCCTAATTTCAGGCACTTTGTTGCAATATTAACAACAATGATGCTTACTTTTGCGATTTTTTGTCACCAATTTGACTAGTTTTGCCTTTGAATGGTACACCAAGATTTTGAATGGTTCTTTTAATGCATTCATTAAGCTCAAAGATGCCTTCATGAGATGCTTTTCCGTTCCACACCACTAGGTTATCATGAGCGCCTGATGATGGCCAGTAGAGTCCAGAGAATCTCTTATATTATTTATTACTTGCTCGAAAAACTTGAGCGTGATATGCGGGCCTCCTTTAGAGAAGCAACATGTAGTTTTTTTCCAAATTAGCAACTTAAGAGGCTCGACTGCTACTTTGCTCAAGTTGCACTCTATTAGTACCTTTGAGAAATACTCTCAATAGTGCCCAACATGTAGGGGAGCTCAATGTTAGTCAATTGGGATACGTTCTGGTGGAGTGTTACCCTTTTAAGAATTAATTAGAGAAAGTAAAAGGCCAATGACATAGAGATCCCAGGCAGTTCCTGGAGGAATCCATGGTTCATGCATCAATCAAGCTCATTTGAAACATTTTAATTAAGACTCATGTCATTGTTACTGATGTAACATTTGGGTTTATACTAAGCGACGTACTACTAGTGATATAAGTGAGTCTTTGCTAACAACTGATGCCCCTAATGATTATTATGTATATGTATTGATTTTGATGTAATAAATAAACAGGTTTCTGGTTATGTTTCACATTGAGGATGAGTATAATAATTCAGATTGTGAGGAGGATATCCCTTTTATGCCTGGTTTAGGCAAAATTTTTCAGGTGTATGATGATGTGGAGGATACTTGCAGAAGCAAGGGACGCTTATCTTGTCCTGAACCATGATATAAGTGAGTTTCGGTTGATGTCCTATTGATTATTATGTATCATGTATTGATTTTGATGTAATAAAAGAGCAGGTTTCTGGTTATGTTTCTTTCACATTGTTGATGAGTATGATAATTCAAATTGTGAGGAGGATATCCCTCCTATGCCTTGTTTAGGCAAAAATTTTTAGGTGTATGATGATGTGGAGGATACTTGCAAAAGTAAGGGTTGTTTATCTTTTCCTGAACCAAGGTCTGATGAACCAACTATGGATTTTAGTGATAAGGATGTTCCCTTTGAATCTCCTTTCGAGGACATTTAACAAGTCAAACTGAGAAGTGGTTGGCTACTTTTGTCTAGAGTTAGAAGACCCACTGTTGTTGTTGAGTGTTTATGATGCACTGATGTTATAACCTGAGTTTCGAGAAACCTTAGTGAAGGCTCTTTTAAGAGCATGAAGATTTTTAAGTTTACTTCATCGAGGAGAAGTTGAGTTGGGCCTGCCCATGAGCTGGTTGACATTTCTTTCTCTGATAGTGACACTTTGTTAGGTACGACTGAGCATAACCACATACTATATATAATGACCCTAGTGTATGAAAATCCTTTGAACTGTATAGCAGTTGACCACACTCTTACCTTTCTTTCTCTTAGCCTTAGGTGTTTAGGCTTTGACCGTCTCATGCTACATGGCTTCAATGAGAAGAGTCAAGCCTCTCTTGACACTATTATTCTTTCTCTTCAATTTGGGGAGTTGTAGCTGAATGTGAAGTTCCATGTGATCGAAATCAACATATCGTTTAGAGCGTTGTTAGGCCATCGATGGATTCATGCTTATGGGATGATTCATTCGATCCTTCATCAGTGTATGAATTACTCAATTGGAGGCAAAGAATTTTGTTTCGGTGGAATTTGCCAACTATTCTCAGTTTATGAGATCAAAATATATGAGGATGCTGCATATTATGTACCTCCTTTGCCTGCCACTGGCTTTAGAATGCACAAGAAACATCTTTTCTTCACCAACCCTAACATTTGGCATTATGGTGCCAAATTTTTTATTTATAGGCATTTAGCATGAAGACCTGAAAACTTTTTTCTTCTTTTAAGTTCCATACTCAGTTTACATGGAAATACCGAGAGAGTGAGCTAGAGTGATGATGCCACTGTTCAATACGACCAACCTGCCACGTTTTCAAGAAGATGATGCTTTAAGGGGTGCATAAGAGCCGGCTTCCTACCAATTCTCCATAGCATAAGGGTGACACGATCATCAAGAGGGTGATTAGAATTAATAGCCCGCACCTAGCCTTTAGTTCAGGAGTCAGATCATCCTATTTCCCTAGAGATCCATAACGTTTGAAACTTTTTTACAACAAGGAATCGATGCTTGAAATCTATTACGTTAATGATAGTCCATGTGGGCAGTAGTTAGCGCGCCACTTCAGGTGGTAAACTCATGCCTTCACGCGACGTCAAGGAACCCTCAAACCTCCATTGTTTGAGATATATATAGAGGAAGAGGATGGTGAAGATGAGGGTGATAGCAATAGGTATGGTGAATAGCCGCATATAGAAGGATTGATACCATTTATTTTTGGCAATTCTTTCCTTTGTTTGCAAGATAGTTTATCATGTAAGCTTATTCGGCTATATTTTTTTTATGCTTTTAATGAAAAAAATTAACATTTTGTGTTTAAATGTTTTTGTATCAAATTGTCAATTGACCTAGCGCCATTACTCGCGCGTCAAGGCTTTGCCTCACAGAGCCATAGTGCGAGCTTACTTTAAAAGTTCTGCTTTTTAGGAAAGTATCTCAAGAATCGCCTTTGTGTCAATTGTGTTTATAGGCCTTGCTACCCCAACATAAGTTATTTACTCGTCGTTGAGTGATACATGGTAGAGACTTGAGCCCATGCCATTATTTTTTTATTTAGCCTTTATAGGCCAGGTCTAGGTTATAAAAACTCAAGTTTCTGACTAATCTCCAACAAGATAGTTGAAAATCCAAGTCTTGCTAGTAGCTTTTTCCCAATAGGGTCTGAAATTCAACCCCAAATGATGTTATCCCAGTGGACTCCAATATTTGAAACCAAGTAAATACTTTTATTCAGTGGAATTGTTTAGGCTCATAGCGCAAATAATACACTTCCTCAATAGGTTTGATAGCCTTGGCCTAGTAATGGTTTGGACCGGAAGCCTGACGCTTAACTCAGTCCATAATATTCGTAAAACTTTATTTTTTGAAGTTAGCTACTTATTTTACAATTGGTGTTTGGTTTTTTGACACTCACTTAGGTAATTCACATCATATCTCTTCAAATATCATTACATTAGTCTATTGATTGACGTGAGCTAGATGCTAATCAACTAGATGGGTAGATGAAAAAACATTGATAAAAACAACAGACCAGTAGATTGAAAATCAAAGTCTCACTAGTAGTTTTTCCCCAATAGGGCTTGAAATTTGAATCTCAATTGATGGTCTCCTCAGCGGACTCCAAGATTTGAAACCCAATAAATACTTTTATTTGGTGGAGTTTATTTAGGCTCAGAGCGAAAATAATACACTTTCTCAATAGGTCTGATAGCCTTGGCCTAGTATTAGTTTGGACCAGCCGATAGAAGCCTCACGCTTACCTCTGTCCATATGCTCAGTGAAATTTTATTTTTTGAAGATTGCTACTTTTCTTTCAGTTGGTGTTTGGTTTTTTGATACTCACTTTGCTAAGTCACTATATATTTTTTCGAATATCATTAGGTTAGTCTATCGATTGATGTGAGCTAGATCCAATCATAGATCGATCCATTGTAACATGACTTCTACAGGTCTGTTGTTTTGATCAATGTTTTGTCATTTTCCCATCATGTTGAATAGTATCATTTTACTTTTTTAATCGCTACTTTTCCTTCAGTAGTTGTTTAGTTTTTGACACTTACCTTGCTCTATGGTATCATAACTTTTCTAAAGATCATTACACTAGTTTGTTGACCGATGTGAGCTAGATGCCTGCCATAGTCTGATCTCATGCAACATGACTCCTTCAAGTCTGTTGCCTTGATTGATGCTTGGTTCTCTACTCATCTAGTCATTCAATAGCATTTTATATTTTCAAGTTCACTACTCCCCCCTCCAACAAGTGTTAAGTTTTTGACACCCACCTGGCTAGTTATAATGTATCTTTTTGAGAGACTGTTTTACTAGTTGATTGACTGACATGAGCTAGATTCCCTTCTTAGTTTGATCTTTTATAACTCAGTTTCTTCAAGTACGTTGCCTTAACTATTGTTTGGTTCTTTACCCATATGGTTGTTTAGTAGCATTTTAATTTTTAAATATCACTACTTGTCCCAAAGCAGGCGTTTTGTTTTTGACACACACCTTGTTGATTCGTTACATATTTTTTCTAAGATCATTGCATTAGTTGATTTGAATGACTTGAGGTTGGTGTCTACAAGACCCTCATCTGTGGTATTGCTTTTTCAATTTTGTCACCTTGATTGATGTTTGGTTCTCTACCCGTCCGGTAATTTAGTAGCATTTTACTTTTTCAAGGTCACTATTTGTCCCTCAGCAAGAGTTCCACCTGGCTGGGTCATAAAACTAGCTTTTCTTGGATAGTTACATTTGTTGATTGACTGAAGTGAGCTAGGTGCCCATAATATTTTGATTCTCCATAACATTACTTTTTCAATTCTATCACCTTGACTGATGTTTGTCTTTCTACCCATCTGATTGCCTCTATGGTGACCTTTTTTAAGAATGCCAAACTTTTTATTTTACCAACACAGTCCTCATGCTTATTTCGAAATTGTTTTTTCTAAGCCTGTTGTCCTTTGTCATATCCATTTGATGGTAAGATTAACCTTGTCCAACTCAGAGCGTGATTTTTAGAACTTCACGAAGCTCTAAGAGAGCCGTAAGTCTCTTCAAACTAAGGGTCCGTTTGGGGCAACTTATAAGTGCGGCGACGTTTTTGAAAACGCTGCCTAACCGTTTGCTTTGCGCGTTTTTGAAAACGCTGCCTGCTGCGTTTGAGTTTTTTACACCAAACGCAGGCCGCGGGTCAACCCTAGCGGTAGACCCGCGGGCTGCGTTTCAGGATAAACTGTTTATTCTGAAACGCACAAGCTGCCCCAAATAGACCCTAAGTGATGTTCTTCTGATCGTCGTTAACACTTGCCTACAAGCGCACTGTATTTTTATTAACGAAACTCGCTTGTTGGGGGTCCTTTGTTAGCATCTCTTTCGACTCATTTAAAAGCCATCATCCGTATTTGTATGCCTGAGGACTAAATTTGTGGTTGATGGATCACTTTATTTTAGATTCATTTAACCAAGTGCAAGCATTGTGGTATTGACTCGAGTGTCGCGACCCCACAAGTAAAATGAAGCATCTTTATTTGAATGTGCAACATCATTTTGGCAACATATCCCTAAGGTAAGACATCACAACAACACATTATTATTTTAACTCAACGTTTTAGTGATTTAATGGCATCGTCCCGACCAAAAGGATTGCACCTCACTGCCATACTCAACACTACGGTGGCCCATCATGATTTTTAATTTTAACCGCTGTTGCTTTAAGGACATTGATTCGATCAATGGATAGTGCTACGATATTATCCTTAGCACCATGGTGTTATGCTTAGCACTGCAACACCCTTTTAATAAATTTATTGAAATCATATAATAAAAAATATAAATTGATGGTATGGTGGGCCCACAGGGGCTCGATGCTATGCTTCCATCTCCCAACATCATAATGCCTCTGACATCTTTCATGTTTGGAACTTTTCCCAGTCAAATATATGTGGTTTTGCCCCTTTCATTATTTCCCAGTCAAAGTTCACAAAATGACATCCTACAGATGTCAGAGAGCTGCATCATCGAGGCCCAATGATGGGGAATTTGATATGACCCAGTTCAATAGCCAAGCAACAACCGAAAGGTATTTGGATTGATCCTTGGCCAAAATATTATCTCTGAATGTGGTTTATTTGAGCCCGAAGGTAGTGTGGCGGACACTATGGTGGTGGGGCTGGGAGAATTTTATGCACGATCTAGGCCCTGCAGTCATCTTGATTGTTTGTAAGTTCATCTAATACCAGAGAACTCATGGATGGTAGAGCATTTGTCAGGGGACGTTTGGTGGTCTTCGATCAGAACATGTTCAACAATGTATATAGTTTGAGGAGATACATCATTGATTAGTATACTGAATTTCTACAATAGAGCCTTGACTATAGTTAGGTGTTTTGTTACTTGACCCAAGGACACCTATTTGAGGTGCATGACTGGATCTTGAACTTTCCAAAAATGCCCTCGACTGGGAGTCAAAAGCCCGACACTTCTTCGTTTTAGCTAGGTTTTTACCAAGCTCTCACCTAAGCAAAGTAATGAGGTAGCGCACAACACTCAATTATGCAATATAGATAGATCTGCCGATTGATGCAATCCACATTATACATGAGTCGATTGCTTATATGGCTTGATGTAGTGCTACAGTTAGCTCGACCTCCCCTCCTTCATGCATGCCCTTTGTATTAGAGTTGGGGATGAGGTCCACTAAAGGAAAGAGCAAGTGAGCCCCATGCAATCATTATGAAGGCTAGCATCTATTTCTATAGAGGGTCTGATGTACTTCGTCTGGACATCACTACACTAGCTGAAACCCCTCATTATCCCTGCTCCATCTATGAGCAAATGCAAGACCCTGAGGAGACATTACATCTTTATCCAGAGGACTAACACACTTGGTCGCAAACTGACACACATAGAGCACTAGTTTCAAAACTAGTTTGTCTGCAAGTTCAAACATTCCGACAGTTTCTTGGTGGCACCCAAGTTGTTTATGCATCGCCTCTCTACTATACTTTCTTTTTTTAGGCGCCTAGTGAGATGACCGACGATGATGTCGATGAAGGACATGATGATGAGGATGTAGATATCTAGACCTCCTTTTTCACTCCTGAAATATTGTCATGTCTTCTTTATTATTCTGGTTCTTTTTATGTACTGTAAGCCCATATGAGCATGTTATGTTATATTTATATCCTCAACACGGGAATATTCTTATTAGGACATATATTATGATGCACTATGCATGGTCTCTTTATTTGTCTATATGAGACTACATATTTCATGTTTGCTATTTATTTTGCATGAGAATGTGTGATGCACCATACCTAATTGGTCAAAAATGAACTAACTATCTATGTTATCACACGTGATTATTAAATTTTGGGTATAATTGTAGCTCCTAAGCACCAGTGTCTAGACTCGTGTCAACAGATAAGTGTCAGTGCACCACAACTCAACTTGTCCAATTTTGAGAATGACTCCTGATTGGACAATTATCAATTTTTGATCGATGTGGCCCCTGCCATGTCAGCAGCATCTAGGCACCTATGCTTAGAGAGCCACGACTCCATGTCAATCCAGGTCCTTATTGCTGCTTCCAATTAAATATCGATCATTACGAGAGCAGTGCCACAATGTCCATTTTTACAGTGATGTCACAAAATTGACCAATGCCAGTTCCCCTAGGATTCTAATTTTATTGGGTTGTATGACTTGGCATGTGCCACATCATTGGTGCCTAAGCGGCATGCTTAGTGCCAAGACACTGGAAAAAAACTTTTCTCAATAAAAGAGGCATCCTTTGGCTACCCCAGGTGTAGCCTTTTTTACTTTTTAAATTACCCTTGAGTTGCTAGCCCATCGGGTGCTTAAGTAAGGATCTTTTCCCCTTTCCTCTTTTTGATCCTAAATCATTGGATCAACTGGAGCATTTACGGATGTGGCCGGTAGGACTTGTAGAGGAAGTCAGAGCACCTAGTACATTTTTTGTGACTTCAACTCCACGTAGGTGAGAAACCCCTAAAGCTTATTTATTTTTTCTCTTTTTAGAGCCTTATGGTATTTTTAGAGGATCCAAGGTAGGATGTTGTTAGAGGAAACTTATATTAAATTCCTTGTTTCCCTACCTTGCCCCCTTTTTCTTGCATTTTCTCAAGTTTTAGGGCCTTAATTTTAGCCTTGCATCACGGTGCCATCCTTGTGTACCACGGTGCCATCCCTTTTTTAAATCAATGGCCAAACATCGTGTATGGGCGCCTAAACACTGGTTCACCCTTAGGTGGTAATTCTAATTGCATCTATAATGTCGTGTTTCCACCTATCTCAGCTTGTGAGGTGCCAAGGTATGTATTCTTACCACGGTGCCAGGTGGAGGCAGTGACGCTGATCTCATTGTCACAGTCCTAAACAAATTGTGTTATCTAAGGCTACGGCTATGGTGTCATTTCTAGCATTGCAGTGCTCTCCCTTGGCCTATTTTGGCCCAACATTGCTTACTTGCTGCTAAAGCCACGACACACCATTGCCATTCGAGGGTGCCATCCATTAGTATTGTGGCACTACAACTCAGTTGTGTCCATTTTGGATTTTTTTGAGACATGTAGTCAATGAATGAACCAGTTTGTAAAACAGTGAATACGAGACATTTGTTAATGATTTTAGTTTGGATTTTGCCGAACTAAAACTGTCAAGTCTTCTGGTTTTCATAGGTCAGGTGGACTTAGGGTTTTTACCCCAAGTCGTTGGTACACTCACACCTAAAGGTGACCATCCTTGCTTTGACTCTATTTATACTAAGTTCGGCTTATATTGAACAAATAATCTCTTTGGCCTTTATAGATTGAGGGGGATCTTAGGGGGCTCATACCACAAAATGTTGGTACAACCATGTGTAAGGGTGGCACTTAAGATTGATTGATAGAACTTTAATCACTTATGTTGGAGTCAACATAATTTGTTTTAAGTCTGTGTTGACCTCATTTTTAGTGAGGTTTAGTTTCCTCTGAGGATTTAGGGTCTAGCCTTAGGATTCTTCCTTCGACTATCTTAGACCCTTAGAAATGGAACCCACCTCATTTTAGAAATTCAAACTGCTTCTATACTCTTTTGAAGTTTCGCTTGCGGTTCTTGCCTCTAGCACGTAGGAGGTTGAAACTAACATGAGGGAACTCAAAAGAGAGTCCCTATAGGACCTTTAAGCCTGAGGGTGGTCTTTTGCACAATTTGCACTCCCGGTGTTGACCTCATTTTTAGTGAGGTTTAGTTTTCTCTGAGGATTTAGGGTCTAGCCTTAGGATTCTTCCTTCGACTATCTTAGACCCTTAGAAATGGAACCCACCTCATTTTAGAAATTCAAACTGCTTCTATACTCTTTTGAAGTTTCGCTTGCGGTTCTTGCCTCTAGCACGTAGGAGGTTGAAACTAACATGAGGGAACTCAAAAGAGAGTCCCTATAGGACCTTTAAGCCTGAGGGTGGTCTTTTGCACAATTTGCACTCCCGGGCGCACAAACTTCGCAATTCGGAGAGGCGACACGTCCGATCACTACAATTCACATCGTTTATACCGTTATTTGTCTAAAACTTAAATGAATTTTTGAGACGGAGGTTGAAACTAACATGAGGGATCGATCGCAGGTCAAAATTTTATGAAATTTGAATTTTGACGCATTTTTTGACCCGTTTATTGATGAGGTTGCCCAGACGACCCCGGATGACGAAACAGACAGCGCCGTTGTGTCCGGAATGTCCAAATTACCTAAATCCCTAAAATCACTAAGCCCTAAATCCCTAACTCATGCTTCGGCTCCCTCTCCCTCTCCCTCTCCCTCTCCCGTTCGCACGTCTCGCTCCCCCCTTCCTCTCTGATCGCGAAGCTTCGACCCGAGGTCGATTCTTCTCGCGAAGCTTCCTCGAGGTCCCCTCGTGCTCTGAAAAGCTTCTACCTACTCCCTCTGTCGCGCTCCGGCTTTCCCCTTCCACGCCTATGCGATTCTCGTCGTCTTCTCCCATTCCCACCGCCTTCTCCCACGCGACTTGCCGTTTCTCTTGGCTCGGCTCACCGCCCAGGTAAGTGACGGGAAAGGCTTCTCCTCTGCTATAAAACCCCACTTGGGGAAGAGTTTTGGGTTGGCCGAAAATTTTTGAGAAGGGATAGGTGTTGCCAAAAAAATTCAGAGTTCTTTATTGGTTGTGGCATTTGCTGTGGAATTCCTGGAGCTCTCTCTGGCCTAGAGATTCTTATGCTTGATTTTCTTTCTCATCAGGAGGTAATAATTCTTTCCTTTTCTCCTCCATTTTGATCAGCTTGGCCTGCAGAGGGATTCTTAGTCTTGCAAGTGGCTTTTGATTAAACAACTGCTATACAAAACTTGTGTGTTCGCATAGCCGAATCTTATATATGGTTGCTTTTCTTCTTCTCTTGCCAACTCATCCGATATTCCTGTTTGGCTTACCTTTTGCTTCAACCATTGCACATTTGTGCTGTGAATGTCACCTGCTCTACCTTGTACTATTGGTGGGATGTTTTGCTTGTAAATAAAGGAAAATTCACATGACCAGGGTGCAGTTGTATGCGTCTATATATCTCACACTCAAGCTCCTATATTTACATGTATAACACTTTGAAGCGTTGGACATGAAAAAGGTGTATTACACCCTTTTGAAGTTAGATATTTTGATATGCCTTCGATGATTCGAGCGACATATATATGATATACGTAGGTATGTTTTGACATGATTGGGATGAATCTGTGCACTTGTGTTTTGATTTCTTATTTTGAAGAAGATGTATGTACATGTCCAGATTTTGGTTTTCTTTTGATTTCATATTTTGAAGAAGATATATGTACATGTCCAAATTTTGGTTTTCTTTTCCCTATGACCAATTTGTACATACTCATCTTTGTTTCTTCATCCCAGAGCGGACATACACATGCAAATTTTCTCCACCCTCATATGCCTATATACATAATACTTGTTTCCTCAACTGTTTAAGTGGTTCGGACGCTGCTCTTCACGTCTCAAAATAGCTGGTTTATGCACCTATTAGGACAAATATGTTTTTTTTTATTCTTTTTCAATTCGGTTATCCATGATGGCTAGTGAGCATTGGTTAGATAGCAGTGCTGAATTTTTTTTTTGCTGCTGCTCTCTCTCTAATTGCGGCAGGGAATGCAGTTATGTGAACTTATTATATGGTTGTTAGATGGATTTCTGAGAAACATAACTCGTACATGCCACTCAATTCTTTACGTATGCGCCACTCAATTCTTTAAATATATATCACTCAATTCTTTACATGCTTGTTGAAATTTTAAAGGCATCGAGAAACTTTTATTTGTTGTTCATGCATTCCCCAAGTCTGAAAAAGATGTCTGAAGCTATCAAAGATTTGAAACATTTTGATATTTGAACCTTGCTGTAAATCCCACTTGAATGCCAAGATCATTAAGTAGTCTTTATCATTTGCGGTTCATAATCTATAGAAATGTGGCTGGGGGGAAAGTCGCTTCAAGAACTAGATGAGTTTAATGGTAAGAATGAGAATGGTTACAGAATTGGTGAATTGGAACATATGAGCGAGTTGCGCAAATTAAAATACATTTTCTGAAAATGTGAGGGATGCTAGGGAGGCTCGCACAACAAAATTGCTTGAGAGGAGAAAACTCAGATTTATTCTTGAATTGGGGCAGAACTATTGATGAATGGGAATCATACAGGGGAGTTGAAAGCCTACACGCCACACAATTCTTTAGCATTTACACATCTAACACCCAAATTTCAGTTCTCACATATGTGTTATCTTGTCTATGCATTCAATTGTGTTATTTCTTTTGGACTATCAAAAATTTGGTTGGTATATATGTAAGTGCTGCATATGTAAATACTCGAGAATTGCATGGTTTGTATGTAAATTTTCCTTAGTTCTGTTTCACTGGAGTTTGAATTCCAGATTTTTAAATATATAAGGGCTGGATGGTTCGTATGTTTGTGCTTGAGTTTTTTTACATATATGGATGTTATGCAGAATTTAGCCTCTTGTATACTCGTCACCTAAACAAATATACATATGAGTGCAAATTTCGCTTGATCCTTTATGCATTTACATACATACCATGCAATTCTTATATATTTACATATTTAACACCCAAACTTCATTTTTACACACATGTCATTCGAGTCCATTTGGATATCTCTTTATATAAATTGTTGCTCGAACACTTTGGGGGATAATTTTTGACTAATGGTGTTGGTATTTATTGGAAAAAAATAAGAGCTTGAAACTTCTTTTGGGTTCTTAATTCATGGGGATTTGGAGGTGCCGCCTTGGGCTTTGGAAAAGATTTACATGTGATACTTGTGCGAGAATTTTGAAACTTCGGGGAGTTTACTTTTTGGAAATAAGAACTTGATCATTTTATTCATGAGAATTTCTGAAGCTTTGACGAAGTTGACACTATGTAAAATTTGAAGTTGTGTGGGTTGCTTTAATTGAGTTGGGAGTTTAGTTGGCTTTCTTTGGGCTTCTTTTGAGCTGCAGTTATGAGGCTCTCACGGTGACATTTTCGATACAATATGAAATATTTGGATGACGTGAGTGCAACATTTAGGTCCAGGCTTGAGTGTGTGAATATGTAAGTGGTGGCGGAGCTGTGTATACAATCGTCGCATTGATTTGAGCCCGTTTCGACCTGTTCGAAACAAGATTTGGAAGAAATACCCTTCTTGGGTTGATCTAATTATAAAAATTATAGGAAATGATACCATCTTGGGTTGATTCGTGGATCGTTGAGTCGCATTTAGTGAGT
>NW_018164833.1:133138-155909 GCF_001263595.1 Phalaenopsis equestris | reverse complement strand
TAGTATCTCCCAACTCAGAGACCCTGGAGAGGGTAGAGTAGGGAATTCTTACAGATACTATTCGCCCACCCTTGGGGTTTCTACCGTCGTCAATCTAAAGTTGCTAGCAGTCCTAGTTCGACTAGAATATTCAACTTGTGGATCAAATTATTTATATATATATATATATATATATATATATATATAATACACTTGAAAAATTCAAAATAACCTTCACTACAAAACAACCCACTTACCTATGGCTTTTACTTGCATGCTGATTTAGACTGAAATGTATGAAAAATTTTACAAAGGTCCGCGGTTGGATACTCGAATCGGATTAGGGCTGCCTTCTGCAGAAAGTCGGTCTAGTAGTCAGTACTTAAGGTTGTGGTCTACAGCGAAGCTCTGAGTCCTCACCACCAAGCTTACAGTCCTCTTGAACTTGTAGTCCATTCTGGTGTTTTCTTCGTTTTCGTTTTTTCTTTTGGATTTTCTACAAGTTTACCTCTATGGATTTATTCGGATTTCCTACGAACTTTGTTTTGTTTCAGATTTATTACGTAATGTTCCTTTCCGACTTTTTCTGATTTTTTCTGACTTTTTGATTCTTTTATTTCATTTCTCCTACACACATTACAGACACACACCTGCCCAATATAGTTTGTTTATTCTATCTTTCAGTCTATATTCTTCTGTCGGATGTATAGTTTTCACATTACCACTGCATGGTTTCATTGCACATTAACATGTTTTTCTTTTACACTCTCCCCTAGATTAGGATGCCAGTGGCAACTCTTAGGTGGTACCCATGATAAATTAGTGACTTCACCTTTTACATTATTTTAACCTTAAACAACTTGAATACTAAATTAGACGCTGCAATGACGAGGAGCTTGGAGCAAATGCAATGTGCAGCACGATCATTTTCAACAACAAAACATGTCTACATCATTAAAACCTTTTCTTAGAATTAAACAACTAGCCATAGGATTTCGAGGTAGTCTGCTTAGCATGACATAAATCCTCACTTTATCTTTTAGGCCTTTGCATGGCCAGACTGTGCAATTTAAGCCTTAACTCGTTCTGGATTCCGAGGTTGCCGTCTGATACGAAGTAAACTCTCATATCTTCTTGGCGACTTGTGTGACCGTGTCACGCAAATATAAGCCCTAATTAAATAAAACTGGCAGGATAAAACGTCAAATAACATCTTCTCGAAATTGAAGCTAAATAGTAGGATAGTTTGGGAAGTCACCGAGGTTCGCCTCCGGATCTAAGTTTGGGTTAGCATTTGTCACTTATGGTGACGAGTGCTAACTTGTTCAAATGTTAGGGGAGGAGCCAAATTTGGAAATCTCACTTAGGTCTACGGGTATGTTCTTTAGTCCTACACTGTACAGCTCTCATGTAGATGTTGATTAGGCAACACCTTGTAGTTCCTTTTTAAAACTAGGGCTAGGGTGTAGTTAGAGATTTTTTTTTTACGCAACTGTGGTTCTTTTTGTGCAGGCCACTGTATGCTTTATGTGTAGGAATTTTGCAGGGTTTACTGAATTTGAGATTTGCACACTAGTATATTAGGGAGATTTGCTCATATATGAAGCTAGGTCCAATAGGAAGTGGCATATTCATTAAAGTTAAACTAACATATTTTTTACAAGCATTGTTAAACTCTCCTTCCACTGGAATTGGCTTGTTACATGATGCATTCCTTTACGTGTGCTAACCCTCTATTTTATAGGTTGAGTTTTTTCTTTTAGAGTTATGGTATTGAGTTTGTATAAGAAATAAGGTATGAGCATGAGTTCGAAGGAGTTTGATGTGGGGACCATGTGATGAGGACCAGAAGCCATTGCTCACACCTCATATCTTAGATATGAATTCATTTACTATACAAACTTAGGATTATGTATGCATCTGCAGAGCCTAATCGTTATTTTACTTTTCCTGGGATATGTTGCTAATCAACTAGCATGCAACCTGTGCTTTATTACTTTATATTGGGTGTACTTCAATGCATTTGCATGTGTGCACTCTTTGTTATATGCCTACGGTTTGTCTAGATATTGGCACGCTAGGCTTGTTAGGGTAAAATTTTTTTCTAAAAAATTATAATCTAAAATATTTACTCTAATAAAATTTATGTTTTGCAACATTTTAAAATATGTAATTTATTTTTTGCTATTTACTTTCTTGAATGACCTTTCGGGCAAATTTAAAATTATCATAATTTTACGTAATTATCTCCCTTTCACATTAATAGAACCTCTATACTAGTATCTTAGAAAATTGCATTAATACTAAATGTATCGAGGGAAAGAATTCTCTCTTTTCCAATGTGACTGACTAATCATACTTTTTATACACTTTGGAGGTTTTATCTAGCATGTTCAGGGTGTTAGAGGTAGTCCCGACAAAGAAGTGATCATGAGTCATTTGTGGGGATGGCTTAGCTTTTTAGTTAGGTTTGTCCATTTCTTCTTTTTGCATAGATTTTCTGTTCATAGGCTTAACATATATAATGCTTAATCTACCTTTTAGATTGAGTCATAGGAATCTTGATGTTTCGTTTCTTTGACTTTATATATAGGTTACTAATGAAACAATTTCTATCTGAGTTGGGTCGACTACTTTCATGGCTTAGTAGACTTAGGGTCCCAATAATCTTAGAGGATGGAACTATAGAGGCCTGACCAAGCTATCTCTATCTACTTAGGCTTTCCTCGACTTACCTTTTGACTTGCCCCTTTTTGGGTACTTTTATTTCCTTTGTTAAGTCTTTGTGGGCAAATGCCATTGGCCCTCTCATTTAAAAGGTGACTACCTACTAGGTTTCGTAGATTCATCTTCTGCATAGTGGACTAGATCATCTTTATAGCTAGAGATTCCCGCATGAAAATAAGGCTAACAGTAATAGTTGTGCGCAGAATGAAAATTTTTAAATACATATATACATTTAATAATGTATTGTAATAAGCAATAGAAAACAGCAGTCCTAAAAATAAATTACTTTTTAATTTAACAAAAGAGTCTCTCTCCTGGGTTGATGGCTCAATCTCATGATAAGAATGTTCTCTAAGCTAGTCGTCTAGAATGCAAAGTTTCGAATTACAATTCTCCCTTAAATTTTATGACATTATTTAATTATACTTGATTTAACCATTGTATCTCAATTTGATTCTCCACGTCCATGCATAGATTGTTTTATATTATCTTAAATTCCTTTTTTTGAAACCTAACAGTACAACTCTATTCCCTACTAGTTCATCTTGCTGTGATTGAAAGAAATGAATATAACTTATACTCCATCTCTTTTTCTCCCAGGTTTGCCGTTGGTTCTTCGCATCACCACTACATCCTCGTTTTCTCTCTTCCTCCATTCTGTTGTCGCCATTTCTGGCTGCCAGCGCAATGACTGAGAAAGGAACAAACAGCCTTCGTAAAGATGAGACATACCTCCACTCCGTCATCCAAAAGAGAATCCGGCAATTTGAGTTCATCCAAAAACAGCAAATCGCCTACCGCCAGAGTGTTGGGGGAGAGCCCATCAAGATTACTTTACCAGATGGCACGATTAAGGAGGGAAAGAAGTTGCTAACCTCGCCATTGGATATTGCTAAGGAGCTTCCCGGTGGCTGGGTTTCTAGTGCTTTAATTGCCCAAGTGAATGACACTCTTTGGGATATGTCAAGACCACTGGAGGAAAATTGTGAGCTGAAGCTGTTCAAATTTGACAGCAATGAGGGACGTGACACATTTTGGCACTCAAGTGCTCATATTCTAGGACAGTCTCTTGAGATGGTCTATGGTTGCAAGCTGTGTATTGGTCCATGTACCACCAGAGGAGAGGGTTTCTACTATGATGCATACTATGGGGATGCCACCTTGAATGAAGAACACTTTAGCCAAATTCAGTCCCAGGCAGCTAAAGCTGTTGTGGAGAAGCAACCATTTGAGCGGATTGAAGTCTCTAAGGAACAAGCTCTTGAGATGTTTGCTGAAAATCAATTCAAGATAGAAATCATTAATCAATTACCGGAAGACAAGACAATAACTGTTTATAGATGCGGCCCTTTAGTTGATCTTTGTCGTGGCCCGCATATCCCCAACACATCTTTTGTGAAAGCATTTGCTTGTCTAAAGGCTTCATCCTCCTATTGGAGGGGCAAGTCTGATCGAGAGAGCCTTCAAAGAGTTTATGGAATTTCCTTTCCTGAATCAAAACGTCTCAAGGAATATCTTGCACTATTAGAAGAAGCAAAGAAATATGACCATCGAATTGTGGGACAGAGCCAAGAGCTTTTCTTTTTCCATCATCTAAGCCCTGGAAGCTGTTTTTTCTTGCCATATGGGACTAGAATTTATAACAAGTTAATTGAGTTCATCCGTTCTCAATACTGGAAGAGGGGATACGAAGAGGTTTTAACACCAAACATGTACAACATGCATTTGTGGGAAACCTCAGGCCATGCAGCAAATTACAAAGAAAATATGTTTGTATTTGAGGTAGAGAAACAGGAATTTGGACTTAAGCCAATGAATTGTCCTGGACATTGTCTGATGTTTGAGCATCGAGTCCGTTCTTATAGAGAGTTGCCTCTTCGTTTGGCAGATTTTGGAGTTATTCATAGAAACGAGCTAAGCGGTGCTCTTTCTGGATTAACACGTGTTAGAAGATTTCAGCAGGGTGATCAGCAGGATGATGCTCACATATTCTGTAGAGAAACTCAGATCAAGGATGAGGTTAAAGGCGTGCTCGAGTTCATTAGTTATGCCTATGAAGTATTCGGATTCACTTATGAGCTAGAGTTATCAACGCGCCCAGAGAAATACTTGGGCGAGATAGAAACGTGGGACAAAGCTGAAGCCGCTCTAAAAGATGCTCTTGAAGAACATGGGAGGCCGTGGCAAATTAATGAAGGGGATGGTGCATTTTATGGACCGAAGATTGACATTGGCGTTTTTGATGCATTGAAGCGAAAATTCCAGTGTGGAACTTTACAGTTGGATTTTCAACTTCCTGAGCGCTTCAAATTGTCATACTCAGCAGAAGACGAAGGCAAGACTGAGCGTCCTGTGATGATACACCGTGCAATTCTTGGATCCGTTGAGCGCATGTTTGCTATTCTGTTGGAACATTACAAAGGGAAATGGCCCTTCTGGCTTAGTCCTCGTCAATCCATTGTTTGTCCAGTATCTGAGAAATCTCAGCCTTATGCATTACAGGTACGTGATCAGATACATGGAGCTGGTTTTCATGTTGATGTCGACACAACCGACAGGAAGATTCAAAAGAAGGTACGAGAAGCTCAGTTGGCGCAGTACAATTACATCTTGGTTGTCGGCGAAGAGGAAGCGAAAACTGGACAGGTGAGCGTCCGTTTGAGAGACAAGGCAGAACATTCTGTAAGAAACATGGAGGATCTCCTGAAACATTTTAGGGAGGAAGCTGCAGCTTACCGCTGATCCGAATTTCTTTATGCACTGCTGTTTTGCTCCCAATATTTATGGTAATTTTGCACCCATGTTTAAATTCTCAGTGCAGCTGATGTTTTAATGTTGTAGCCTACATTTAATCCATACTATTTAAATACTAGGATGAAGGATTCAATTCATATTTATTTGTACTGGTTATCATATAAGGATTAGACTTATTTTTTCCAAAATCATGAACTACGAGAATGCACATTTGTAATCTTCGTTTTAAGACATCTCTCATCACTTTCACTTTCTTGAAACAACCTCCAGCTAAATGGAGCTCAATGTGTACATACCACTCAAATTTGTTATTCATAAAACTAGCACCCACCCCTACAATGGAGAAATTATTGCATACGGACACCGTATGTCATGCATCTCTGCATGCGGTGTCCGATTCTGACCGTTGATCACAATTTTTAATTTTTAATTTTTTAAAATTTAGATGGGACCCACCGAAATACATCCTGACCGTAAATCACGCACACAAGATGCGTGCGGTGTCCGATCCGTATGGAATAATTTTACAATGAAAGTGGCCAGCCCCAAATCTAGCAAATTTCAAATATACTAAAATTAAGCTTTAGAGTGCATTCTAAATGCATTCAAAATTTACACTACGACTATTTTTTTTTCTAAACAAATACATTGATTTTCAAAACATCCGCATTCTTTTTTTAATGCACCCATAATTTTGTTCCCCAAGCAATCCCTAAATCTAAGCAATTGACAATTTTCATCTAAATTTGCATGGCTCGTGAACTCCTTGTCTGTGCATTCACCAAGGAGCTCTAGGGACTGTTTGATGGCAACTGCAGTTGTTCGAAGAAATAACAATGAAGCTGTTGCAGAAGAAATTGTTGTTCAAATAGTTGCGATAACCACTACATATAGCTAGATTAGGTTGTGAAACATATTTTTTTCACTAAAGCTTTTACAAAGTAGACAAAATATAATTTTGCCAAACATCTTAAAGTAGAGTGTTACACTGCACTGCTGTCCAAAACGCAACACTTGTCATAACTTGTTATTTTTTTGTATTTGATAAATTACGATGTTGCAATAAGTTTATAATTCGTATTATGTAAGCTAGATTGTTTACAATAAAAAAAATTATGAAATCAATCTTAGTAATATATATTAATTCACCAGGAAAATATTTCGTTATTAAAATATTATTTGTGAATTTGTTTATTTACATAGATTTTTCTTTGCTTAACTGTTTCATAATGATCTTTTAATGATAAACTAATATATTATTCTATGCTAATTATAATTTAGTTAGTCTAATTAGAAATGAAAAAAAAATAATTAAAACCATTAAAATTCAATAAAGTAAATTATATATAAATATTGTAATTAAAAAATATACAAACCATAATAATTGAAATTAATGAATTAAAAAAAATCAAAATAAGAAATTGATATTATTTTTTATTTAATTTGAATGAATAGAAATTAGTTTTTTATCAATTTAAATCTTTATTAATTAATATAAAGTTGAATAATTACTGTATAATAATAAAAAAAATTACTGTTATAAATAATAGACATGTGAGTATATCTTTATCAAATTTAAATTTTCAATACATTTTTTTTCAGATGTGTTTAAATGAGCTTCTCTAATGGGTGAAGCCCTCTCAAGCTAATCTAAGATGGTGTTTGGCTCCAACCTGATTTTACATTAAATAGATTTTTATCAAATCTAGAAAATCCGAATTTATTACGAAGGAGATGGAGCTCGCGAGCAATGACAAAGTTAATCTTTTAAATCCATCATGTAATCGGATTTAATAAATTCAGGTTTATGTTATAAAAGAGGTTGGAACGTGAGAAACAAAGATGAAACACGAAAAAATTTTTATTTTACGGTGCGTTGTATTAATTCTCAATTTTTTTTTTTTTTATGTTTAATTGAATGTGGCTTAAATTGATGCCTAAGAGGGGCGTTTGGTAGCATTATTTAAAGGGGATTTAGCCATGATTTAGCTTAAATCTTGTCAAACATAAAAAAAAAAATATCAAAATTAAATCCAACCCTCCATCAAAATGATAAGTTTCACGTTTTGATCTTTCTTCTCGTGCTTCTTCTACTTTAAGATATAAATCTGAATTTAATAAATTGGACACAAACCTTTCGTTTTCGTGAGAGCGAAGATCAGATTTACTAAATTTTATAACTATTTAAGTTAAGTTCAATCTGCAGCCAAATATCAAGTAAATCTAAAAAAACTATTTTACCAACCACCACAAGTGTGCTTCAAGCGCTCAAGAAAAATTTGAGTATGTAAGACGTATGCAGCGCTGAGTATGTAAGAGAAGTTATTCAGAGGGTATTGAGGGATTATATTCTCGTTATATCCCTTGTAACCTCTCTGTAATCTACCTATAACATACCCGTATCTTCTAGTAAATTTCACATTTCTGTTTTATATATTTATAACTTACAGAGGTAGATTTGAGATAGGTTATAGAGAATCTCAGATAAGTTATAGAATTTATAACTTACAGAGGTAGATTTGAGATAGGTTACAGGGAAGTTACCGAAATAACCTCGCTTACTTCTTACCTTGCCTACACAGATTTTTCTGCAAGCGCTCACCGTAGAAACGGTTCTTGATAAAAACTGCTGAGATTTAAAAAAGCCGTTTGGCATGGTAACCCTAAGCTCTGTCTAATTCGCTTCTCCTCTCCAAACCTTTGAAATTAATCAACAAAATCCTTGGTCATGGATGAATTTTCAGATCATGGTCGTCATTGCCTTTTCGCTCGTTGTCGGCTTCGTCACATCGGCAGGTATCACTATCGTTGATTCCTCCTCGAGCCTTTTTCAGGGTATCAGTTGGTTAGATTTTTGGTGTCTTCTAATGGTGTTTGTTTTCGTTGAAACCATACTCCCGGTACATTAATCCAGGAACTATCAGCATTTATGCCAGTTCATTTCCTAGTTCTTGAGGTTCTTTGTCGTGCATTTCTGGTCTTTCTACGCTTTTTCTGCGTAGGATCAGTTTTTTTTTTTTTTTTCTTGAATAAATTTCATCTATAAGGTCGAAATCAATTGTATACCCTTTAGCAGTGAATGGGCGCTTCAAAGTAAAAGATAGAACATTAGAAGGCTTGTTATTAAGATCCTAAAGTTGTTTGATGCCAATATTATTTGGCAAAGACTGATTGTCTGGCTCACTGTTATTAGACAGTTGTTTATGGAAATAAAAACCATACTGCCCATATTTGGTAAAACTGTTTTAAAAAATAGTAATAAAAAAAAGCCCCGCTAAACAGAGCCTAATTGTAAAACCACTCATACACCTAATCGTTTTCATCTTGACAACACTTAACTAAGTTTTATGCTTCTCTTTTAAAGGCCAACATTCAACGCCATAGGGCATTGCAGGTCTCGCTGCCATCTTATTAAATTTTCTTTTCAGTCTAAGCGGTACTTTTCTATCACACAATAGACCCGACACATTCCTCCTCTTCAACCAACCAACTTGAATTCTACTAATGACATTCCCGTCAATATCACCATCACTTTGAATAATAAATCCGAGATATCTAAAGTGTTCACACCTTTTAATAATCATAGTTACATTAGTTACATTTATGTCACTAGAGCTACTACTAATAAAATTACATTCCATGTATTCAGTTTTAGTTCTACTCAAACGAAGGCCTTTAGACTCCAAGGTAGGCCTCCATAATTCATAATTTTTTTGAGCCTTTTCTCTTGTCTTATCCACAAGAAGGATATCATCAGCAAAAAAACATACCCCAAGGTACATCCTTCTGTAAGTGTCCTGTAAGAACCTCGTGTAAATGTCTAGTAAGACCATCCATAATTAAACCAAAAAGATATGGGCTTAAAGCCGATCATGTAAACAACAACAGAAATAGGAAAATAGTTGGTCAATCCTCCTGTTCGAACACAAGAACAGTTCATGCATACATATCTTTAATGAATTGAATATAAATCATATCAACACCTTTCTTCTCAAGAACTCTCCGAAGGATATCTCTTAGAACCTTGTTGTAAGCTTTTTATAAATCAATAAAAATCATATGTAGATCTTCCTTATTATATCTAAACTTCTTCATCAAACCTCTCAATAAATGTATAGCTTCCATAATAGACCTGCCCGACATAAATCCAAATTGATTATGAGAAATCTTTGTAATACGTCTTAACCTATGTTTAATTACTCTCTCCCATAATTTTAAAGTATGACACATCAACTTAATTCATTTATAATTGACACTCTCTTGTGCATCCCCCTTATTCTTAAAAATGGGGACCAAAATATTCTTCCTCCACTCATCAGACATCTTTTTAGTTTTTAAAATAATATTAAAGAGTTTAGTAAGCCAAGCACTGATCCATAAATTTTATTTTTGCTGTATAATTATCGTACTTTCAAATTGTCGCAAATTAAATTGTCTCTAGTGTAAGATGGAGGATGTCTTTGCAACATAGACACAACCCCTTCACAAATTTAGAGGTAAGAATGTGTTCATAAATCCCTCTCCAAACCTTCCAATTGCCGCAGCTCCATGTGTTGGCTATGGCCTTTGGTCATCATAGAAGTTGAGAAGTATATGCATTTTTTAATTGGGGACCGAGTTTTTCTTGAAATGCCTATTTGTGGTGCTTTTTTGTTTTAAGAGCCTTGTTATAGATCTTCCTTTTTGTCGCAAAGTGCAAACATTGGCAAAGATATTATAGAATTAAAAATATTTGAGAAAAATGAACTTTTAGCAATTTAAGAAGTTAAATGAAAAGCCTGCTCATGCATATCTTTTTTGATTGTGGATATCATGTTTCATGTAATATATGGTCAAAGAAGTCACAAGCTTTTTTCCATTCTTTTAGTAGGCCATCATATGTTCCCTTAAGTGGTTATTTGGTATGCTAGGAAATCTTATGGAGCTAGAACTTGAAAAATTTCATTAATCATCACTTGAATTACATGACGTAGACACTATTTATGATATGAGGCTTTAGTCATATGTAGAAACTACCCCGACTAGATAAGTGCATACCAAAGTAATAAAAAATGACAAATAAAATTATTAGCTACTAAAATTAATGAGAAATCTATTATGCAAGAAATCCACTTGAGGTGAGAGATAAAGGGCAAGAGTAATTCCATTTGTAACAATATTGATATTGATTCTTGCATACAATTAATCAATTATGAAATATAGGTTTTGTTATTATTAGTATTTTAAAGCTCAAAATGCAAATGTTATTTTTTTCTTAAATTGGCATAGTGTAAAGTGAAGGGATACTTCACTACCTGGAATCTTTATTAGTTTGATATCATGTTTATTATTCAAATACAATATTAATTTTAATTAACCAAATTTAAACCATATCAAATAATATTTTTCTAAAAAATATAATGATATGTTGAATGACAATAATTTATAGCTATTTGAAAGAAACAAAATAATCAAAGGTGGTAATTATATAAGCAATGAAGTTATGTAATTTAATGACAAGCTAGAGATCAAGAAATGGAGGCAGTGTGAAGCTAGAGATAGTCAAAGATGACTTATGAAGAAATACTATTGAGATGAAGCTTGTGAGTTAGACACTACTAACTCCAACAATAAGAACCATCAAAAAGCGTATGTGAACTAGTAACAGAGTTAGCATAAAAAAGAAGAACCCCCAAGAAGCAATTAGTTTTAGTGAAAGAGAATTGAGAATAAACGAGCAAGGACTATAAGAAATAATGAGAATAAACAAGTGATCGTGCCTGATTATCATGGAAGATATTGAATGGAAGTATGAAATCTAATCTAGGGATTTGTTTAAGTAGCAGTTAACCACATAGCATTGATGTTCAACGATTGAGCATTGCAACACGTGTGCTTTGTTGTGAGTTTGGCTTCATAAGCAAGCGATGTTTAGGGCTAGTGCTTAGCTTTGCTTTGCTTCTAAAACACACTTTACATAAAACTAGTTTGTGTGGAGTTTTTTCATGCACATTGACAGAACGAACTTAGTTGACCCTCTTATCATGCATTACGTAACCATTCGTCTCATTTAGGGTATCTTTTGATTGTGTTGACCATTATATCAAGTTGCATGTTGGGATGACTATTCGTATTTGATTGAAAATTTTTTCAAATTGGGATTATACCATTAAACCACGTAGTGGGATTAAGATTTTGTTGTTGTTGTTGGGATTATACCATTAAACGTCAACCATCTGATGATCCGGTTAGGAGAGTAGATGTTTTCGATTCGACTTATGTTCAGAAATGCAGAGATAGACGTAAAAAGATTTGGGCATATTGTATGAAAAATGATCTTAATCTATTAGAATTAAATGAAAATATAACTCTCAAAAGGCCACAATGTAGAAAAAGGATTCATGTAGCCGATGGCACTTAGTGTGATAGGGCTTGACGTTGTGGGATTTGGGGACCCAAATGAATTTGATTAGTAAGAGAGGCTAATATGATGGTTAATACTTAAGATAGAGAAAACTTTATGGTTAGCATGAGTGTACGTTGAATGATACTATTTATGTACCTTATTTTGTATTATCTATACTTTAGGAACAAATGAAAGATAATCAGTTTGCTTTAAGGAGGTGAACATTAGATTTGGAATTTAATTTTGAGTTTAGTGCTTGTTAAGGTGAGGTTTAGGTTTTAATGTTTGACTTTTAAGTGGTAGCGATTTTGGGGATGGGTAAGGTTGGATAAAATAGGATTAGAAAAGATAAACATTTGAAAATTCTTAGGATTATATAGATCACATCATCATATTCTTTAATAGCAAAAGAATTTTTCCGTTCTCATATTAAATCAATATTGGATAGACATAATGATGGTCCTACTAGGGAGTTTAGAGATAAAATGAAGTGAAAGAAAAACTAAGTTGTTGATATTAAATCCTCGATGCATTGGTTTGTTAAAATTTTAAGGAACGTGCTAAATTCTTGAAGCATAGATTAGGAGTTGTGAGTTCTTAAGCTTAAAATCAATGCATTGAAATTTCACAAAGCTAACCCCTAAATATTTTTATCACTGCCCTGAATTATATGATCCTAGGCACCTAATAAACCTTATTCCAATGATAAAACCATTCATGAACAAATAAGGAAATGTAATCTTTAAACACAAATATCACATTAGCAACATATAATCCACGAAAACTAAGAATAAAATAATTTAATTTATGAAACAAATCATAATAATGCATTCTAGCTAGCTTATTTGTTAAAGGCTTTGGAAGTTATTACCAAGATACTGGGTTTGAATCCCGTCTTAAAGAATATGGAATAAGAAGCATTCTATTCACTAGAACATACTGGCTAAATAAGGGAGCATGCTAACATGTAACGGAGACAATTTTATATTGATAATAAAACTAAGAAATATTGGATAGTTTGTGACATATTCATTTACTTCAATAAATTCAACCGAGACACTTAATGTATTTTAAAGAATTATGAGTGCTATCAATGATTAGATTAATAAATCTTTTCAATAGAATTTTAAAAACTAGGTGTATTGTGCAAGATTATAGAAGCAGCATTTTTTTAAGAAAAATATGGTTTTCAGAATTGAGGTAATCATAGAAGGATCAAATTTGAGCATTGCAATAAAGTTTAAGAAGAGTGTAATGTTATCTGAACTGAGAAAAATTACATCAATATTGGAAAATCGATCTTAATTTTTATTTGTAAGATTCACTATGAAATATTTTTTGTGGCAAGGCACTTACTAGAAAAGCAAATCGAGCAGAGAGAGAATTTCATTATTGATGAGAAGTAGGGTGGCACAAGCAGAGATGATGGCTGGCTTTTTATACCTTGATTAATGAAAAGGAAGAAAATCCATTTTAGAGCGAGGACAGAGGACAAAAAAAGAAGAGATTGAAGAGATCTAGAGAGTGAATATCTTAAAAGAAAGATGCTAGAAAGTAGGAATATTTAAAGCATGGTGAAACTTTTTATGGGAGAACAGACCTAGTAATTCTAGAAGGGATGCCAACGAAAGCCATAGTTTTTAATTTCTTCATCCATGCCTTCGTAACGGTTCTAAAATTAAAGCAATGATTTACATATTCAAAATGATAAATGTCTATTTACCTAAGCATAAAGCAAGAGAATAAAAAGTACAAATGATATGCTTTATTTGATGAGATAAATTCTATTAGATGTAAACGAGACAAGGTATTTATAACTGGAAGCATCCATCTCACTTTGCATTACTTATGACCAAGTATCATAAGAATTGATTTAATGCGTATTAAGAGAAAATGGTGGATGCCAAAGATATATTGAAGTTATTAAAATATATTTGATAGAGCATTAACTAGTATTCTACATAGTTTGAGTTTGATTAAGATTTTTAATCAAATTAAGATTGTATGAAAGATTGACATTAAGTTCATAGCCTTTTGAGTTGTTTATGGAGATGCTTACAAATGATATTTAAAATTTCATGGCCTTAGTATTGCTTTTCACTATTAATAAAGTTTTAATCAACGCGACATCTATCTAAGAAGTGAAAGATCAAAACTGTAGAAAACATTAAAGATAAAAGTGCTTAGAATTGATAGAATAAATATTATTTATATGAGACAATTTGACACATGAAATTAACAACTATCAATCATTATTGATAAATAATAAGTGATAAATAACAGTGATAGGTTTAAGCACATTAAATTCGTTGCACATGAATCTTACGACAAAACCAATAAAATTCTTTTGAATGCAACACTTTTTTTTGACTTAATTGATTATAGTTGGATCAACTATCATGAAAACATTTTGACTTTCTCCGACAAGCTAGTAACATACACCTAGCAAATAAAATATATAGTTCTTTTTCTATCGTAATTTTAGAAATTTTGAACTTAAAGTTTTGATGATGTGATCAATAATTTAGACTTGATACTTTCTTTTTTTCTTGCAAGATAAAATCACAAGTATAAAATAATTTTGCATATTTTTTTGAAGTGATATATCACAAGCAATCAAATAAATTTTTTTTGTCCTCCTTTTCTTTATGGTCCAATGTCACAAGAAATCAAAATCACAATGTGTGAAAATAGGAAGCAACAATCATAATTAAATGAATAGTAGCCACAATAATTAAACGCGCGAAAAGTAAAAGAAGTAAACCGAGCTATTGTGGTTTGTCCACTCATGGGCCTATGTCCATCATCCAATTTGTATTAGCTAAAAAAAAGGAAGGAAATTCAAGTAAAAAACATTAGTTCAGTTGATATGACATTCATCAGTTCACTTAAAGCGAGGAAGATAAAGACGAAAGTGGAGGAGTGAGTGAACCGTCCAACTTATAGGAGATGAGTAAATTTATTCAATATACTAGACAAACAATAACAAGTAAAGACTGATAAAGTGGGAGAAAAAGGAGACAAGAATGTGATGTCTTTGTGAGAGTGCTAGATGTCGAGTGAGCTAGAGCAGTTGCAAAAGAACGAGCATGAGACGGTGTCGTGTGGTGTGATGTCATGCATGCTTGTAACAGTTGGATCAATTGTGAGCCTTGTTGGAAGTGGGTGAGCGAAGCTATCAGTGTGCAGTGTTCAATACTAAGATGAAGGAGGCGAAATGGTTTTGACTTCCATAGAGCACAGAAGGAAGTGAACTAAGGGGTTGAGTTGTACTCGAAGCAAAACCAAATGCGAGCTATCAAGCTTGTATAGAAGAGATGCATTTGTCTTGAGTTATGCAAAGGTTACTTTGAAGCAATCGATCAATCACACAAGTCAATGTGTCGATCAAGTAATATATAAATTATGAGTTCACATATAGATCCCACAAGGAAACTAATCAGATTCTCTAATAAGTGAAACTTTTGTTTACTAAACTGCTAATTCTAGTTTGAAGGCTTTAGATTTGCAGAACTGTAATGCTCTAAAATCCTAATACAAAATTAAGAAAAATACACCAAAGTTGTTGAAATTTCTCAGAGGTGAAAGTTCATACTCCTATGACATTGATCTAGTGATTCATCAATGTTTTTCTTATGCTTTCCCACTTTATTGTTGACAACTAGGGATGTGTCCTCCTTAGCCTATGTCTATGTCAAGAAGCATTGAAAACTAATATCACAATTAAGTGGGCTTAACTATTCAAGATTTCCCAGGAATTTCCAATCTCCTATTTAGATTGCACTCTCCTAATGACAATATGTTTGTTATACTAGGTGAATGTATGTTAACCTATTTGTTCTTCTATTTAATGGTTAGAAGTTCTAGAACACAAAGACTTTTAACTTTCTAATTGTCAGGATTAGAAGTAAATGAAGGTCGGAAGGTTAACATATTAACGTATCAAAATCCAGGCACATAAAAATGCCTTGAAAAGAAACTTAAGGATGAAGCAATGAAGAAATCATATGCCTTAAGTCACAGAAGTATGGAGAAGATACAACTACTATGCATGAAGAAAGAAAACACAAAGAGTTTCCTTAAAAAAATTAGAGAAAACAACATAAAAATGTACAAAAAGCTCAAACCTAAGCCAATTGCCCATTGTAGTACGCCACAATTCTCTTCGTATAGTGCAAGCTCTCTGCTGATCTCCCTCATACAAGTTCACGCAAATCGCTCTCGCACAACTCTCCAAACTCTCAAAGGAAACAACCTTAGAAATCTTTTTCAAAGAAAAAGTAATGGAGAAAACTCTAGGGCGAACACCTTGGCCTGTGATCATCTTATTTTTCGACTACGCAAGTGTAGTCAAGGTTGGTTACCACTGCACTCGCCTCTACTCTAGGTGCTCGGTCCCCTTTTCTCCTCGAGTGGTTTGAAACCCTCACACACTCTCTCTCACTCTCAATCTTGCTCAGTCTGCCTCCGACTGCAACGATTTATAGGGCGAACTCACCTCTTTGAATTCCCAAGTCTCCCCCTCTTTGACTCCTTAAAGATAAATAAGGTATCACACCCAATTACCTCCTAACTTGGGAAGGGGCTGCTGAATACTGTCATAATTTGGACGAAGTCAGAACATAAATTTGCAACAAAAAATTTTAAAATTGACTTTGAAAAAATTGCTAAACAAACTAATCAATTACAGATTTGGAAGCTAAAATTGATGCTTAAGATAATTTACAATTCAAAATTAAGAATGAGCAAGGTGGAGCTTTAAAGTTAATTGGGTGATATTGACAACTGTTCGTAATATTGAGAAGCATAAACTATTGATTTTATATAAAAAGGAGAAGGTAAATTTTTGGGTTTTATTTCTGTCAAGTAAATAATTGGTAATGTAAATGCTTATCTGAAGTTTAAATTAATCAAGAATTGGAGGCTGATAAATTCTTGAGATTTAAGGCACTGGCAAATCAAGACATCAAAGGAAATGAAGGTAAAGATTTATAGGTTTTTTGTGTTAATTATATAAATTAGTTTAATTAAAGGTGTGGTTAATTTAATATAAAAAAATTCATGAATTAATTTTAGTGATTTTGATTTGACAAACAATTGAATTAAAGGATGAGAGAGATCCAAATCTGCTTGTGCAAGTGAGAATAAAGGGATAAGTAGAGGTTTCTTAAAGGTTAAGATGAGTAATTGCTTTCTTATGTTTATTAATTAATGTTTTATTTATAAAGAACTTGCATTATTGTCTTAAAAATATATACTTTCTGATTATATGTATATTGAAAGTTAAAGGATCTTTGAAATAAAATTGAATGAAACGAGATAGGGTAAATGATTGTTTAATGGATTTAAATGAATAAAATATAAAAAAGAAATGAAATGTAAATGATTTAAGTCAAGCAGGATGTATCTCGTTATAGTACTAGTTGGAGATGTTTTTGTACTCTGTGCACGAGAAAAAAATGATAAAGATATTCCCTTTGGTTCAAAATTTTGATGTTATTTATGGATACAAACTTTTGAGGTTAGTCATAAATATAATTTTTTGAGGATACCATCGGGTATGAAGGTAATCCTGATGTGATTTTCTTAAAAGGTTAAACTAATTTAAATAGAAATAGGAATGTTAATTTAAAATGAAAGCATAAAATTTGGTTAATTAATGAAACACATTTCTTTTGGATATACATGTATAACATTTGCATATTAATTTAATGTATAATAAAGTTGTAATTGCTCACTGAGTTGTGGTAAACTTACTGTTTAAATTAATTATTTTTTTCAAGCAAATCACTTGGTTGATATGATTGATATCAATCGAGAATAAATGAAATCAGATAGAATTAAGAGTTTCCTTCTTTGAATTGCTGGATTAAATTCCTTACTTTTATTGCACAGATTCTTTCTTTTTAGTTGAATATTTATATTAGTAATATGTATTATTAAGCTACTTAAAATAGATTGTACAAATTATTATGTACCTTAAATAGATTGTACAGACTATTATTTATTGGAATGAAAGCAAAGAATTGGAATGAAAGCAAAGAAGAAAAAAGACATTCAACCTATTTACTCAAAACATTGACATGGTATCAGAGCCACGTCGAATCGTTCCCGTCTGAATCTTTGGTGTCTTCAACTTTAGAATCGTTCGTTCATCTTCGACTGCAAATCTCCGAGAGTCTCGTCTGGACTACTCGTCTGCTTCTTCTAGATAGCTGGCCTGGACTAGACTGCTCGTTTGCTCGTCCACTCGTCTAGACTGCTTTGTTTGTTCGTTTAGTTCGCTCGACCGGGCTGTTCGGTCTTCTGGATTGCTTCGCCTGCTTCGGCTGCTTTGTCTGATCGTCTACTTCGACTGTTTGACTGATTATTGCTTCGTCTGATCCGTCTACTGCGCCTGCTCCATCTACTTGTTCTACACTTTCGCTTGACTCCACCTACATCGTCTTTGTTCTACTTCGTCTGCTCCATCTTCGATTGCAGCTGTTTGTCTCTACATTTTGCTTCCGTTGGCTTCGTTTGCTTTGTTTGTAAGTAGGACTCACTAGATTCGATCCTCGTCTTGAATTTTTAAGGTCTCCTGTTATTTATGGGACGATCCTTCGCTATTCACGCCGAACAACCTGCTGCTCAAAGACTCTCTCCCTTCGAATTTTCTTATTTGAACTGAGCACATTAAGTCGAGCCCGAATTTTATTGTCCTACATGAGCCCTTGCTCGAGACAATCTTTGTCCTTCGTGCACCGCCACAGCCACTCGTCCCCATTCACGTGGATTTCGATCAACAATATTCTTAGTAATCAACTTGTGAGTGATAATTTTATTTAGAATGTTTTCTGAATTCTTAGCTATCAGATTTATAGGAAAAAATTATGCCGCATGTGAATTTCGGCTTAAGATGTTTTTGAAAGGGAAGTAGCTTTGGGGTCATATTGTTGTGTCTTCTCCAGCACCTATAGAGCCAAAAGATCTTGGTCAATGGGAGACAAATGATGATTAGATTGTTTCTTGAATTTTTGGATCTATTTAAGCTCATATGATGAACGATTTATGATCTTTTGTCATGACTAAAAAAATGTGGGAATACTTGAAGCGCATCTACAATCAAGATAATACAACAAGACACTTTCAATTGGAACTTGATATGAGTAATTATAGTCAAGGTAATCTCTTAATTGAACAATATTATTCTTGCTTTCTAAATTTATGGAGCGAATATTCTGACATTATCTATGCTAATGTGTCAAAAGAGAGCTTAGCTTATCTTCAAGTTATTCATGAAGTGAGTTGCTACGATCAATTTTTGATGAAGCTCGGGCCTGAATTTGAAACTGTTCGGACTGGGTTGCTGATTAGAGATCCGATTTTTTATTTGGATGTATGTTTCAGTGAATTACTACACAAAAAATAAAGATTAACGGCACAAGCCGCTATCAGTTCAACTGGTGGATTATAAAAAATAGTTGATGTTGTATATGCTGCTCAGACCCGAGTTAAGAAAGCAAAGCAGTGTTATAGCTGCAAAAAATTTTGACATATTGCTCATCAATGTAGCAAGAAATTATGTAATTAATGCAAGAAAAAAACAAACATATTATTAAGGAGCGTCCTACATGGCCTCAAAATCAAATCACAAGCTCTTAATGCTATTGTATTCGACTCTCACAATCCCGCTTTGACATTTACAACTGCCGACAATAATCAATCTGTTTTCACACCAGATATGATTTAATAGATGGTTCTCTCTGCCTTTTTTGCTCTTGGTCTTCAAGAGAAAGGTAAGACGACTACTTATATTCTTTCTCTTTGATTTGTTGATTCTAAAGCCACAAATCATATGACTGACACATCTGATTTATTACATAATCAATGCCCGTATACTGATACTCAATATATTCAGGTTGCTGATGGAAATAATATTCCAATTATGACAGTTGGTGATATTAACTCCACTTTCTGACATTTCTTGGTTTCTCCTAAATTATATATGAACTTACTTTCTGTTGGTCAAATGGTGGATAATAACTATAACGTAGACTTTAATCGTAATGGTTGTATTGTGCAGGTGTCTGGAAAGGTGATAGCGAATGGGCATAAAGTGACAGGTTATTTCCATTACAACTTTCCATCCCTCGGATTTTGTCATTAGGTTATTCAGTTGTTGAAAATAAAGCTGACGTCTGACATAGACGATTAGTTCGCCCAAATAATGTTGTTTTGAATCATTTATTACAAAGTGGTGTTTTTGGTCTTACAGATAAAAGCTTATTAATGGATCGTTCTTGTAAATTAGGCAAAAGTATGACATTGTCTTTTATTATTTTGGGCACTCATGCCAATAAATGTTTTCACATTATTCATAGTGATGTTTGAGGATTTACACCGGTTATTTCACATGCTCAGTATAAATATTTTGTGACATTTATTGACGATTACAACTGATTTACATTAATCTATTTTTTGCATTCCAAAGCAGAAATTTTTACTTATTTCAAATCTTTGTGACATATATTAACAACCAGTTGTCCACTTGTATTAAAACCTTACAGACTGATAATTGTGGTGAATACATGTCTCATGAGTTTTAAGTATTTCTTCATAGCAACGGTGTTGTCTCACAACGTTCATGTCCTCATCACCTCAGCATAATGGAGTCACAAAACGGAAATATCATCATCTATTGGATATGGTGCGCATATTGCTGTTGGAATCTTTTATTTCAGTTAAGTTTTGAGCAGAAGCTTTATCTACTGTAGTTTACCTGATTAATCGCTTACCATGACAACAATTGAAGTTTGATTCTCCATATTATCAAATTTTTGGTAAGCATCCTAATTATCACATGCTACATACTTTCAGATGTGTTTATTTTATTCATTTACCTGCTCTTAAACGTCATAAGCTGGCAACGCAGTCTGTTCGATGTGTTTTTATGGGTTACAGTCATCATCATAAATGTATTGTGTGTTATGATTCGATTAATAATTGATGACATATCTCTCGGGATGTGATTATTTTTGAACATGAATACTATTTTCAGCATCATCTTTCGACATTTGACACTGTTATACTTCCCCATTTTGACGATTCTTATTTTGATAAACGATTCAAACCTGACCTTGTCTACACACGATGCCCGACCTTCACCTCCAGCCCTTCTCGACTCGGCTTCTGAAAATGCTCCAATGGTTCTTCGAGGATCAACTCGACACATCTTATTCTCAGGCTGCTAAATAGACTTGTTGGGATAAAACCTATGCAAGAGGAACTTTGGGCACTTCAAGATAATCACACATGGGATATTATTTCATGTTATGCAGACGTTAAACCCATTGACTGTAAATAGGCTTGTTCTCTTATGTTCTGATCTGATGTCTTCCTTGACAACCATAAGACAAGATTGGTAGCTCTTGGCAATTGACAGAAAAATGAGATTGATTATGAAGAGACCTTTGCACCTGTGGCTAAAATGACAACTTTCTGGCTTGTTCTATCTATTGCTGCATCTAAAAACTATTCCTTCCGATAGATGAATGTTAAGAATACATTTTTGCATGAGGATCTCAAAGAAGATATCTATCTGACTCCTCCAGGCTTGTTTTCTACACCATCACACGTTGTTTGTAAGCTCAAACGTTCTCTATACAGTTTGAAACAGGCTCGACGGGCCTGGTTTGCAAAATTTCTCATTACTCTTCTTAGCTTATCCTTTATTCAAAGTCGTTATGATTCTTCATTATTTTTTTGCAAAACTGAAAAGGGTATTGTGTTGTTATTAGTCTATGTTGATGATATTGTCATCACATAATTTGATACTCAATTGATGTCTCGGTTACAAAAATACTTTCAGGGTTCTTTTCATATGAAAGATTTAGGGTCTTTAATTTATTTTTTAGGTTTTGAGGTTCACTTCTATCTAGTGGGTATTTTTATTTACCAGCATAACTATACTAAGAAACTCATTGCTTTGGCTGGGCTCCAAGAGGGTCGTCCTGTTGATACTCCTTTGGAATTGAATCTTAAATATCAACGAATGATGGTGACTTCCTCTCTGATCCATCTCGGTATCGACAACTTGTTGGGAGTCTCAATTATCTAACCATCACGCGTCCTGATATTTCATTTGCTGTGCAACAAGTTGTTGACCTCACTTTTGGTTGAGGTATAATTTCTTCCTTAATAGCCTAGAGTTTAGCCATAAGACTTTTATGTTGATTATTCCTAAAAGACTAGTAAAGGAATTCTCACCATTAAAAACTCTAAACCCTTTGCTTAATTTAAAGTTCTACATGTTGGTCCTACTCTCTAACATTTAGTAGGCGGGGCCAGTATGTGAGAGCTCAAAGGGGAGTTCCCATAAGACTGTTTGGCCTTAGGATGGACCATAGGTTGTGTGGCCTTGGTCAGTTTCACACACACTTGATACCCCCCACTTACACTCACAACCTCAAGCTTTAGTCAAATATGCTTAGTTGGTCCCTTAACTTTTTGGGAAACTCATGTAGATGGTTGTTGACCTCATTTTTGTGAGGTCTTTTCCTCTCCTCCTTAGAGCCTAGGTTCTAGCTCTAGAAATCCCTATGGACCATCTTAGAAAACTAGAATTGAGACTCACCCTTCTAGAAGCTCCAGCCGATTCCTATTTTCCTTTGATGTCTAGCATCTTTGGCACAAGACCATCGTTTTATGAACGAGCGGTTATGGGCTATTTTGCAAAGATTCAAGGAAGATGTTCCAAATAGGACTTCAAGCCTCAGGAAAAACATCGTCACGACCTTTTTCGTCACATACACACATCAAATACACGAAATTCACGAAACTGCACGAAATCAGACTTCAATTAAGCCCAAAAGACGGGTGAAAATGCGAACTTCTCCGAATGCCCTCCGACGACAAATTGGACTGCGCCAACGCGTCCGGGATACC
>NW_018164833.1:124337-127167 GCF_001263595.1 Phalaenopsis equestris | reverse complement strand
TTAAAAAAAAAAGTTATATTTATATTATTTTCAAAATCCCAAAATCATCACCTTTTCAAACTACGAAAGTCAAGTTGAACAATAAAACGGCCGACAATGGTCCCTTAGACCACTAGCCCTAGGCTAGTGTTTAGATGAGATTAGTACATGGAGGGCCCAAAGTAGAGAATTCTATTGGTCCATGGCTAAAGTAGGATGATTGTGTGGTTGACAACCCCATTCCTACTAAAATACCCAAAGTTAGCCTTTTGCCCCAAAACCTACCTCAATTTAACTAAACTATCATTGGAACCCTAAATTTGATCAAAATCCCAAAAATTTCCCAAAATACCCAACTTTGTTCAAAAATCATTTCAAACCGTTTGAAACCACCCAAATTGCCTAAAACACCCCAAAATTTTCAAAATTACCAAAATACCCATGCTTTTGCCAAAATTATAAAAATACCCCTGGTGACCCAAACTATCCCAAAACCTTCAAAATCATGTCGAATGTCTCCAAAACCAATTTGAACCACTCCATTGGGCCCAATTTAACCATTTTGACCAAAAGCCCCAAATTACCTTAAAGGTACAATTACCCCAATTCACCCCCAATGTCTATCAATTTGATCCCAATTTTCCCCAATTCAATTCTAAACTCAAATTCATCATGCCTAAAATTGATTGAAACCAAATCGAAGTTCAAGTGGACCCAATTTCAAACCTAAATCTTAAGCCCAATTCAAAATCTCCAATTTGACCCTAAGCCAAAATTTCATCAAATTGAACCCCAAACCTATCCAATTGCCCCAATTTTGAATTCTAAACTCTTTACAACACTCCTCCACATCAAATTGAACCCTCAATTGGCCTTGGTGAAACCCAAATCTCACTCAAATTCAACTTGGACTAAAACCACCAAATTTTCCCTAAACTCCAAATTCCACCAAATTGAACTTCATAACCCCAAAATTTTCACTCAATTGGTATTCAAAACTCTTACCAATTTTAACCATCAATTGGGTCTAACCAAAGCCCTAGCCCAATCCAAACCTAAGGCTAACCCAAATGCACCAAAATTGGCCATGAGCCAAAATCTATCAAATTGAGCTTTCAAATCAACTAAAATTCACTCAATTCTTTTTCTAAACTCCTTGTGACAATCATATGCACCATTTTAACCAATCAATTGAGCTCAATGGCATGACTAGCCCAACCCAAAAGAAAAGACCTCACAAAAATGAGGTCAACACTAGCCCAACCCAGATTCAACTTCAAGCGAAAATGCCCAAAATTGAACCCATGCTCTAAAGTCGACCAAACCAAATCAAACTGATCAAGCCAAACCACCACAACCACCCTTTGGACCCTAGTGACCAGGCTAGACCCACCTAGCCAACCCTATATAAGACCGTCACCCTATGCTTGACTGTGAGGAAAGAACCTTGGTAAAATGGAAGACGCCACAAACGGGGTGAAAATCCGCTTGATAAGTCAAGAAAGAACTCCTTAGGTGATGTCCTAGAGTTCTGTTGGAATCCTAGGGAAATCGTGGGAGACAACCCTAATGCAAGTTTTTTTGACAAGAATCAAAATTCCCTTTCTCATTTGAAGTAAGACCTATATATAGGCTAAAGCTTACAATAAAACAAACGAGAAGATAAAACATCTTCTAAAACAAATAAAAACTACATCAAGTTGACATGCAAGTCATTATTAAACCGCAATAAAAAATACAAAATATCCAGCAATAATAATATAACTCATTTATCCTTGGGCTTGGAATAAGTTGACAAATCTTTGTGGCTCTTTCTCCTTAGATCCCCATGAATTGACTTAAGTCCAAGCCTCCTGGACTAATCCATTAGGAGCTTCTTTCACCCTCTTTGCATGACATCTAGTAATTGATTCACATGGAACTTGAATTAAATCTTCTCTTGAAGTCGTGTCATTGCCATCCATGCTATCATTTGCATCATTCCCCTCTTGAAAATGATTTGTCCTCAAATCAGTGCCTGCATCAAAAAGACTTAAATCAGTAACATTGAAAATGACACTCACATTATACTTACCTAATAGATCCAACCTGTAGGCATTGTCATTGATACACTCAAGTACTTGAAAAGGACCATCTCCTCTTGGAAGTAGTTTGGAATGTCTTTGTTCTGGAAATATTTCCTTTCTCACGTGTAACCAGACCCAATCTCTAGATTCGAAGATCATTTTGTGTCGCCCCTTGTTGACATGTTTTTCATATTGCTTTGTTCTTTGTTCAATATTCAGTCGTGCCTTCTCATGTATCTGCTTTACAAATACAAACTTCTAATGTATCTGCTTTACAAACTCAGCCTTTTTCTTACCATCCAAGTTAACATGCTCAGAAACAGGTAATGAAATTATTAAAGGAGGCGTTAAAGGATTAAAACCATAAACAATTTCAAAAGGTGAAAATTTAGTAGCAAAATGAACAACCCTATTATAAGCAAACTCAACACGTGGTAAACAATCTTCCCATATTTTGATATTTTTATTTATGATTGCCCTTAACAAACTAGACAAGTCTTATTTACTACTTCAGTTTGACCATTGGTTTGTGGGTGACAAGTAGTAGAAAATAACAATTTGGTTCCTAACTTACACCACAAGGTCTTCCAAAAGTAACTCAAGAACTTGGGATCTCTATCAAAAATAATTGTTCTAGGCATACCATGTAATATTATAATCTCCATAAAGAACAAATCTGCAATATTAGAAGCATCATCAGTTTTGTGACATGGAATAAAATGTGTCATTTTGGAAAATCGACCCACCACCATAAAAATTGAAATCTCTACCACGTTAGTCCTAGG
>NW_018164833.1:112901-124201 GCF_001263595.1 Phalaenopsis equestris | reverse complement strand
GCCTCATGTGTGGCCAATAGAAGTGTTCCTGCAAAATAGCTAAAGTCTTTGCAACTCCAAAATGTCCCATTAATCCCCCTCCGTGAGATTCCTGTACAAGCAATTCTCGCTAAGAACTTTTAGGCACACATAATTTATTTTCTCGAAATAGAAACCTATCATGTTTAAAGAATTATCGCAAGTAGTTGTATCACAAGCTTGATATTCATTACAAAAATCAACATCATCAAGGTATAAATCTTTAATATGTTCAAAACCAAGTAACTTTGCATCAAGTGTAGATAGTAATGCATACCTTCGAGAAAGAGCGTCAGCAACCACATTTTCCTTACCTTGCTTGTATCGAATGACATATGGAAATGTCTCAATGAACTCCACCCAACAAACATGCCTTTTTTTTAGCTTGTGTTGACCTTTCAACTGCTTCAAGAACTCATGATCAGTGTGAATCACAAACTCCTTAGGCCAAAGGTAGTGCTGCCAAGTTTCTGAGGCTTTAACCAACTAATACATCTCCTTGTCATAAGTTGGATAGTTTAAGGTGGCCCCACTCAACTTTTCGCTGAAATAAGCAATTGGTCTTCGCTCCTGCCACCTATGAACACCTATGCCAATACCTGAAGCATCACATTCAATTTCAAATGTTTTAGAAAAATCAGGTAAAGTCAAAATAGGTGCGTGGGTAAGTTTTTCCTTGGTCAATTGAAATGCCTTTTCTCGCGCTTCTCCTCACTTGAACCCAACGTTCTTCTTGATTAATTTAGTGCGTGGTGCAGCTATGCTACTAAAGTCTTTCACAAACCGTCGGCAGAAACTAGCAAGTCCATGAAAACAACGAACATTGTTTATACTAGTGGGACGACCACTCATGTATAGCAAACACCTTTTCTTCATCAACCTACATACCCTGCGCACTCACAACAAATTCTAAGAAATATAGTTTATTGGTGCAAAATGTACACTTTTTCAAGTTACCAAATAACTTTTCTTTTTTCAAAACATCTAAAACAAGTTTTAAATATTCAACATGATCCTTTAAGTTTTTTCTATAGATCAGAATATCATCGAAATAAACCACAACAAATTTTCCAATAAATGCTGGCAAAACATGGTTCATTAGTCTCATGAAAGTACTAGGGTCTGTTCATTAGTCTCATGAAAGTACTAGGTGCATTAGTCAAACCAAAATGCTTAACTAACCATTCATACAAATCATATTTTGTCTTAAAAGCAGTTTTTCACTCATCGCCTTCTTTCATCATAATCTGATGATATCCACTTGTAAAATCAATCTTAGAAAACACACAAGATCCATGTAAGTCATCTAACATATCATCTAAGTGAGGAATAGGGTGTCTATACTTTACCGTAATATTGTTGATGAATTGACAATTCACGCATATTCTTCAAGACCCATCCTTCTTAGGAACTAGAATTACCGGAACAACACATGGACTCATGCTCTCTCTCACATACCCCTTCTCTATTAGTTTCCCAACCTGCCTTTGTAACTCTTTTGTCTCATCGGGATTGCTTCTATAAGCTGGACGGTTTGGAATGGTGGCTCCTGGTATAAAATCAATAATGGGTTCAATCCCTCGAATGGGTGGTAAACCATGTGGAATATCCTCAGGAAAGACATTTTGAAACTCTTGCAAAATAGAAATAATAGAACTAGGCAAAGTATTGTCACATTCATTAGTGTTTAAGAATGCCTATTTGTAAAGAAGTACAATCATTGGTATAATATATGGTTGGCTTAAAAATAATGCTCTCTTGATCTCACTTGCCTTTACATAAAAATTCTTTTGTTTTCTTTCGTCTTTTCTTATAATGGCTACTTGTTCCATTTCTTCCTTTTTCTCATTTGGGTTAGCCTCTTTATGTTGATCACTCCTTTTCGTTTGACAATAATCATTTTGCAATCTCACTTGATCCTCTTAGACCTCCTTTGGTATCATTGGCACAAGAGTGATAATTCTATCATTGACTTCAAATGAGTATTTATTAGTGAAACCATCATGTTTAACTCGTCGGTCAAATTGCCATGGTCGGCCTAGTAACAAATGATCTGTTTGCATTGGCACTACATCACACAAAACTTCATCTTCATATTTTCCAATGCAGAATGAGACCAAAACCTGCTTGTTCACCTTTACGTCACCACTATCATTAAACCATTGCAACTTCTAAGACCGGGAATGCTTGATGGTTGACAGACCTAGTTTTTCAACCAAAATAGTGCTATCAGCATTAGTACAGCTTCCTCCATCAATGATCATACTACATACCTTATTTTGTACGTGACACCTAGTGTGAAAAATGTTCTCTTTGAACTCCCTCACCAATGCTTGAAATTGGAGATTAGGAATGACGGTTTGCCTTTTCTCTTCTTCAAAATTCGTTTGGGACATGATTGAGGACTTACAATGAAGGTAGGTAAGCAAGAAGTTGAAATTAACAACTCAAATCAAATTCTAAATCACCACAAATAAGAAAAAAATCGAAATGCTAAGCAAAACATTGGGATGATGATAATGAAATACGAATTTTGATATATTGAATCAAAATAAAAGCACTACTAAACTGATTTGGACAATCATATCAAGAACAAGAAATGATATCAAGAACAACAAGAATATCAACAAAGAAATAAAAATAACAAGAAATTAAAATAACAAGATCACATCAAGATGATTTGTATTTCAAGAAACGAAAATAACAAGAATGAAAATAAAAAGGTCACATCAAGAATAACATTTATCATATACAATATCAATAACAAGATGATTTGAACAATAACATGAAGACTGATGTAGACAATTTGGATGATAAATAGAACAACTGATATGAATAATAACGAGGATAGTCACATGAGCAATAACGATCTGAGTATTAACAAGAACACGAATATAAATGATTACGAGAGCAGCTAATTGAACAATTAATTACGAAATGAAATTACAAATTAGATTACTTAGTAAAATCAGACATAGACGAAAAATTGGACATAAGAAACAAGAAAATAACTAATCTCATTAATTACCTAAAAAAAAGAAAATCCAACAAAAACACAAAAACCCAACAAGAAAATTGTGTTCAAGAACCAGGAGGCTCTGATACCAAATTGATGTGCATATATGCAAGACAGGACCGTGAGGATTGATGTTCTTATTAGAAAACCGGATGTGCTATGCACTGAAAAGAATTGATGGAAATTTTTATGAGATGCAAAAAAAACCAAACAATAAAACCGTTCCAAGTCTGGAACAAACCGAAATATAGGTAGAACCTGGCGGGTAAAAGAAAAGATGGAGGGAAAAAATGCCTGGATGGAGGTAAACCTTGACCCAATGCTCAACGCAAACAAGAACTTTGGTATAAGACCGTCACCTTATGCTTGACGTGAGGAAAGAACCTTGGTACAATGGAAGACGCCACAAAAGGGGTGAAAATCCACTTGATAAGTCCAGAAAGAAGTCCTTAGGCGATGGCCTAGAGTTCCGTTGGAATTCTAAGGAAATCGTGGGAGGCAACCCAAATGCAAGTTTTTTTGGCAAGAATCAAAAGTCCCTTTCTCATTTGAAGTAAGGCCTAGAAATTTAAAGTAAGGCCTATATATAGGCTAAAGCTTACAAGCAAACAAAAGAGAAGATAAAATATCTTCTAAAACAAATGAAAAACTACATCAAGTTGGCATGCAAGACATTATTAAACCGCAATAAGAAATACAAAATATTCAGCAATAATAATATAACTCATTTATTTTTGGACTTGGAATAAGTTGGCAAATCTTTGTGGCTCTTTCTCCTTAGATCCCCGTGAATTGACTTGAGTCCAAGCCTCCTGGACTAATTCATTAAGAGCTTCTTTCACTCTCTTTGCATGACATCTAGTAATTGACCCACGTGGAACTTGAATTAAATCTTCTCTTGAAGTCATGTCATTGCCATCTATGCTATCATTTGCATCAATATTCCTCTTCTGAATCCCTCTGTGAGAGCTCAATTTTGAGTTCAAAATTCAGGGGTTTTCTGTCACTTAGGGGTTTTCATTCAGGGGTTTTCTGTCACTTGATCCAAACCTTTTGAAACTCCAAATTGACTCTTCCTTTAGCTTCCCTGAGCTAAACGAAGAAGTTTGCCATCAAAACTCCTTGGTTCCAAGCACTCTAACCCACCTCTGAACTAAGATCGTTCCACCTTTTCATTGAACTCATAACTAGACCTTATTTCAGCTCAAACAGACACTTGGTGGAGGTTCGCCAGCTCACAAGGAAGCTTTCACAAGCACCTAATTTAGGTCTCGAGGTCTCGCCTCTTGGGCAAAGGTATAGACCATTAACCCTAATTTTGAGTTCGATTTCACCAATTGTGAAGAAACGTTTGATTTCATAGCATTGTAACTGTATAGATGTGTTCGTCTTGAGTAGCTGAAGGTGTAAGAACAAACCCCATGTAATTTGATTGAGTATCAGAAGAGATCTTAGGGTTTGAAGTTGAATGGATTACGGGTTAGGTCAGTTGGGGACGATGATTAGGAGCCGTCCGATCGTACGTGTATTGGATGAACGGATGAGATCAAGCCGGACGAGGATATGGTAATCAAACTGAGGGACGCGTGGCGCTGAGGTGGCTGGCGGCGCCAAATCAAAGGGCGGTGCGGGGAAAACGGCCGCTGAATGGGTTAAGTAGGAAAATAGGATTTAATGATTTAAATAAATGCCAGAACTTCAAAAATTCATATCATTGCATAGAAAAATCATAAAAATAAACTAAAAATACCCTCTTGCTCAGTGAACAGAGGAGAATAATGTAGACTAAAAATAAAAATTATTTGATGAGTCTCTAATTTTTAATTAATTAAATAGTCTCTGAGGTATTTTAATTTTAATTGATTAAATATTATTCATCAAAGTTTGAAAATTTGGGGGCTCCTTCTTCATGACAGAGGGGATGTTCTCTGATTTTTACAAGGTCAGAGAGCATCTCTATGCATGTAACCTTAATTCCAAACTTGGATGAATATTTTGGCTTAAATTAATTATATAAATTAAAATATCATTTGAAAAATTATGGAATGAATTTTAATAGGTTCCCTATGGTCAGAGAAACTTCGGAAAAAATGTCAGGATAGTTTGGATAATTTTTTATATTTTTATAGCTAGCTAAATGCCTAAAACTTGTATTAAATTATTTAAATTAAATATTATTCAAAATTTAATAAAATAAATTCCACATTGTGCGGAAAAATCATGTTGACTCACTCTAAAAATTTTAAATTTATTTGATTAAGTTTAAGCACTAAATTTAATTTCATAAGTAAAATGTCATTTTTGTACAAAAATAATTATATTAAATTAAATATACTCAGTAAAATTATGAAAAGTGGTTTTCTGAGTTCTTTGTGATTATGAACACTTAGGAAAAATAATTTTTTTTAAATAAATAGTTTATTTTTGAGCTATATTTTGAATTAAAAATAATTAAAAATGATTAAAAAATTTCAAAAATTCAAAAATGGTTCAAAATGTCCTAATTATTTCTTGATCACTTGGGACTCATTGAAATATTTTTCCTAATTTTTTCTAAATTAAAAAATAAATTTTTGAAGACCTAAGATGTATCTAAGATGTATCTTCCTAATTTTCTCATTAAAATAATTATAATAAATAAAATATAAATCATTCAAATATGAAATTTGTTTTTCTAAGTTCCTGAACTTAGGGAGATTTAATAAAAATATAAAAGGTAATTTTCAAAATCAAAATATATTTTGTAATCAGTAAAAATCATTAAATAATTATAATAATTAAAATATAATTTGAAAAATCAAGATTTTGTCAAGGTGTTCTTCTGACCTATATGAACCTCTAAAATTCTCTCTTGATAAAAAATCTTATTTTGATTAATTAAATAAATTAATATTGAAAAAATCCTATTTTTGAATTAAAATAATTATATAGATTAAATAAAAAAATCCAAAAGATCACATTCTTCTCCTCTGATATTTCAATTAACTCATGAGTGGGGTCTTCATTAAAATTGCAAGGTCACTTGAGTCTCATTTGATAAGTTATAGGATAGAGAGCCCCTGGAGCAAAATGTTAATTTTGGATCTTTAATGCCTTAACTAAATTTTAGGATTAATTTAAGGGTAAATGGGTAATATTGATTATAATAAAATCTCTTAGGTGTTTGAAATATGATGGGCTAAGAGGTAGAAACCAATTTGTCATTTCTTTTCATGATAAGGGTGAAATTGTAATTTTAATAATTGTTATGATTTGTGAGATAATTCAATTAAGATGATCCTAAAGTATTGGACTTAAGTTATGAAGATAATAATTCACTCATTTAAAGCCCACTACTTAATGAAATTGTAATTTTAATAATTGTTATGATTTGTGAGATAATTCAATTAAGATGATCCTAAAGTATTGGACTTAAGTTATGAAGATAATAATTCACTCATTTAAAGCCCACTACTTAATGTTGGATGCTAAGTCTGATATTAATGAGAATTGAAATCCCATTTTATTCAACATTTAATTATTTTAAACTACTTTAAAAATTGAAATTAAGAGGGCTTAATAATGAACCGAGTTTGATGTGATAGAATTGTCTTAATTGAGATTAGAAAAGATGGACTTAATTGACTAATAAACACTTTCAAACACTTTATGCCCTGCCCTACTTTAACTCTGGTCATTAAGGTCCTTAATGACTTTGAACTTGCCCTTCGGGGTACCTATTCATATAACTGTCAAATGAAATATTAAGTGCTTATCTACTTTCCTTGGGATAGTTGAAATATCAAAGTTCACTAAACAATGAGATAATTCAATTTTGAGATGATTAATGAAATAATATAATAAGTTCAAAATGAACTCAAAACGTTTCAAAGTATTTTAAAAGTTGTTCAGGGTCGTGTCCTGAACATTTTAATATCTCTTGGATATTTTGAAGGACGATTGAACTTATTATATTTTTGTTCTAGGAAATCATCCACTAAGATCTTTTGGGACTCACTGAGTAATGGTTTGAGGTTTTGGTTGCTACACCTTCATTTACTATTACAATTTATTTAAATTTCTGCAAAATTATATACGTGTTGCAAAAGCTAATCTTTCAACGGGAATGTCGAGAAGATGACAGATACACTTTTATATTGTTATTTAATTTCTGTCATTTTATTTTATGCAATTTACTTTCGCTGCAAAATATTATAAATGTCTGGTTGTGCACTTTACTTGCAAAAATCAAAACCATTTTAAAAAATTAATCAACATTTTCAAAAATCTAAAACAAATTGTTTCAAAGATAACCATAAATCCTTTGAAATATCACTGAACTTAAAACGTCCTTTTGAATTTATGGGAGTCTCTCGAAGGAGGTAACCCACAGTTACTAACAAGATCTTCCCAATTTAAATGAGTTTAACAACTCGTTTAAGCTAAGTAAATTCAAAAGAAATTATTGATACCAGAACGAAGGAACCGTGTGATCCTAACCGGTGTCGCACTAATCAACCTTAACCCCCTGATTGAACTTGAACTTGTCATTTAAACCTTCAAACCTTAGACTTTAGGACTCTTACTTCGCCGAGGAGCTTGGAGCTAGCTTTGCGGGCAACCTTCTACAACAACAATCTACAATAGCATGAGGATCTACAACAACACCCTAGAATTCATAGGACTTTAAGGTCGTCTGCCTTGTGCGACATAAATCCTCAACTCATCTTTAGACCTTTGCACAATCATGTTGTGCAATTTAAGCTCTAACTCGTTTTAGGATTTTGAGGTTTTCGTTCGTCACGGCCTAAACCCTCACATCTTCCAGACAATTTGTGCGACCGTCTCGCATATATGTAAGTCCCAACTAATAAATTCTGCAGGATGAAACATTTAAATAATTTATTTTTCTCGAAATTGAAGCCAAACCATATGATAGCTTGGGAAATCACCAAGGTTCTCCTCGAATCTATGATAATCCTTAGTTCCTCCTCCTTTGGATTCCATAACAATGTTTCAAATTTGAACCATTCCCCTTCGATACTCCTTTGGTCCGATCTCTTAAAAAGTCTCACATCTTGAAATTCTTGAAGACAATATTTCCTAATTTAAATCTAGAATTTTCTTAGGTGACCTCGGTTATTTAAGATGTAATTAACTATAGAGGCTTGCCCTTATAGGAAACTTTAAGAACCCAGCTTAATATAAACCTTATTTAATTTTCATATTAAGTAGGGGAACTTGTCGGTCAACATAAAAAGTGATTTTTTTGTAGACTAAAACGGATGTCATAAATTCTTTAGTTTATTAAATCGAGTACCACCAACAAGTAGTGTATCTATCATTCGAAGTAGATATATTATTTGCGGTATTGTGCTCGATCATTTAAACTATTACATATATGAGATCAGATTGGTCTCGTATTTTCAAAAAATTAAAATATTATTTTTTCCAAATTATATATATATATATATAAATATATAAATTAAATTAAACATCTTTTAAACCGGGCGTCGGGATTCCTATTCTGGCGACCGACACAAGTTAGTCAATTTATGCAGTCACTTACACATCTTCATTTGGCTTCAGTTCGACGTATTGTTAAGTACTTGAAAGGTCATTCTCATCGTGGCTTATTCTTTTCTGCGGAGTCTCTTATTCGCATAATAACCTATAGTGACTATTGAGCTGTTTGTTCTGATACACATCGATTTATTACTGGCTGGTGTATGTTTCTCGACAACTCTTTTCTTTCTTGAAAAAGTAAGAAACAAGATTGAACGTCTAAGTCATCTATTGAGTCTGAATATCGTGCTATGTTCTCTGCTTGTTCTGATATCATTTGGCTTCGGGGCTTGTTGGCTGAGCTTTGTTTTCCTCAATTTGAGTCTATTTCTCTTTATGCAGATAATACTAGTGCTATGTAGATTACTGCTAATCCTATCTTTCATGAGTGCACGAAACACATTGAAGTAGACTGTTATTCTATTCGAGAAGCCTATGATATGGGTGTTATTTCTCTTCCTCATATCACTTTTAATCTTTAAACGACTGATATATTTACTAAGATTTTTTCTCGACAGGGCATCAGGTTCTTTATTGACAAATTGATGCTTCTTGATCAACCAACATCAATTTGAGGGGGGTATCAATCAAGAATAAATCAAAATCGACATAATTAAGAGTTTTCTTCTTTGAATTGCTGGATTAAATTCCTTATTTTTATTGCACAGATCTTTTCTTTTTAGCTGAATATTTCGATTAGTAATATGTATTATTAAGCTACCTAAAATATATTGTACAGATTATTATGTACCGAAATTAGATTGTACATACTATTATTTATTGGAATGAAGGTAAAGGAAAAATTCATTTTGCCTATTCACTCAAAACATTAACAATTAGCCTGAATGATTTTATTTACAGGACTACTGATACTAGGGAGTAACTTACTGGTTATGGTTCTAGTTTCCTGTACTGTTTATTTTAGATTGATGTTGTATTGTTATTGGTTGGATTACGATATTTTTAACCTTCAGACTATGATGTTTTGGTTGGATTTGATTACAGTGTAATTACTTTAAGATTTTTAATGACTCCTGTTATTATTAAAAATTATGATGATTTATAGTATAATTTTAAAAGAAAAGTTAATATTGTTCAACCACAGTTTCTGACTTTGTTAATTATAAGCTATCAGGTCTGGTTGTGATAAATAATGTCTTTTTGAATGCTCAAGTAACTAAATAAAATCATATTCCAATATAAGAATTCCAATTAAATCCCTCGATGATAGTCATGTTGAATGTAAAACTCAATCGGAATGGTCTATTTTTAAAATTAAGCTTAATTATTTTTTAAATAAACTCAATTGATTTAGATTGTGAGTCTGGTCCTCTGTAAGTGGGCAAAGTAAACAATATTCAAAATGATCAACTCCTTAATGATGAACATATTTTTTGCACATCATAATAGAAGGTGTTCTATTTATAAAATAAAATTAAAAAATTATAAATTCTAAAACTATTTAAATAAAAATTATCATTAAAATGCTAATAGCAACATACATCTATTTGTCAGAGTGACAAATTTGAGGTTAAATCAAACTCATAAGAGTGAATGTCATATCTTGTTTACTATTAAATTCACTCAAAATAAATTTCTCAGTAAGGATATGGGTCGAGTCCTTTATTTGCATAGATTTGCACAAGGGATCTACTATTGAAGTAGTTATGATTAGAGCCTTTGATCTAATAGTTTGACCCAATAGATTCCACTATAGAACAATCACAGTGTAACCCATATGTTCACCAATGGTATTCTGCCTGTTTAATTTGTGAATCATAAGATATACCTGATAGGATTCAAAATACTCGGTAAGTTTAGGATGAATTAAATTTGTATACTTAAATAAACCTTTACCTCAGGTCTATAAGGTCCACTTGGACGAAGTAATTCATGACTGCTGATAAGGATCTTTTTTTCAGATTGGATCATTTATCTCATCTAACTACGCAGACCAAGGACAATGACAACCCTGTATAATGAACCCATGGGATCCTGATCATTTTCTTTATTAATTTTCCCACCATACATTCTACGCTCGTAATGATAATTTCATAATTTAAAATTTTGAATCTATTTCTACTATATACTAGGTTTGAATACTTAACGCCTGAGGACTAGTCTTAATTAAAAGTGTTCTCTTATTATTAGAAAGGGTAATTAACTATAGGGACTTGCGCTTACGAGAAACATCAAACCCTAGATCTTAACCTCACAAAATAAGGATTAAATCTTTGAGTAGTGTCTTATATATTATTTTATCGGCCTTTTGAAAATTTTATTCAGAACCTCATAGTAAACTTCCTTTATTACTCATTTTCACTTCATTCTTTTAGAGGCTCAAATTTATCTTTATCTCCTCCAAATGTATCACTGATTGTATCTTCTACTCTATCAATTGCATAATAAACATAACCCATAATTCATCGTTTATAGTCATTCACTAATAACATCTTTATTATTGGACTTCTAACTTTTAAATTGTTAGTCACTATATTCTAGAATCTAGTCTTGAGAATAATCTCTCTAACATTCTTTTTTGTATAATCACATACTAAATCTAGACCTGTTCCAATCTTTAGAAATAAACATAAGTCTTAAATTATATTTCTATTTATGTATATTAGCAAGAGTTAGGAAAGATTTTGCAGAGCAAGTTATACTCGGTCTCACCAATTTTAGAGCACTGGTATGCTTTCTCATCATTATTAAGAACAATCTA
>NW_018164833.1:109501-112756 GCF_001263595.1 Phalaenopsis equestris | reverse complement strand
TATATATGTATGTATGTATATGTGTGTGTGTGTGTATGTGTGTGTATGTGCTACAAGTCGTGACCTGTTGGTTGGCGGGGTTCACTATAAGTCCCCTCAAGGTACTGGATCGATTCCCAGTGGCTCTGGGTTCTCGAATATTTAGGCATATGACGTGGACTCTCATCATGGGGCCTAGCGCATGAGAAATCAATATTTGGACCTCTGCCAAATATCGATTTTCTTTTAATTGGAATCTTATCCAATTTTAATATATATTTCTGTTTTTATTATATCCTGGCTCTGATACCAATTAAAACCAAGATATATTAAAAATTAAAATATATATTAAAAACAGTAGGAACTTACATAGCACAAAACTTGAAGAGCACACCAGACGAACGCTTCTATATTACAATGAAAGGACTCGAAGGAAACTTGCACAACAACAAAGAAAACAAGACCCCTATTTATAATAGAGGGCGAACTCTAAATTTAATATAATATAATTAAACAAAAGATAATACATCCGTTGAATGACATAAAACAGGAAATTATTTCAAAATACTATTACACCGACCAGAATTATTGCAGGCACTATTCCACCAACCGATACTATTTCATCCACCGCCATTATTACCCATAATTTCTTCTGAAGTGACCTCAGTGGAGGTTCATTATAATATTTTGCCATTAATTTTAGCCGAGGCGGGTCACCATTTGCTCCCAATTTTCTTCGTCATCTGACCCTTGATTAGAGATCTGACCCTTGATTAATCTGACCCTTGATTAGAGACTAACATGTCATCTTCTGAAAATAATTCTTTGTTTGATTTGAACATGAATTTCTTTAAGTGAAAATTTATGGGATCTCTGTTCTCGATTGTTTTCAACATTAGAATTAATGACTTTATTAATTTGAATTATTTTATCACCAACAACGATATGTGACCATCATTTGATGAAGAAGATACGCCATAAGCCTTTGACGTTGCCTCTATTTGTTGGTGACATAGATTCCAAGCAAAAATCTATGGAAGCATGGAATTTGTGTTTGATAGAAGAATGAATAATAATTCACACATTCCATCAATATTTCATTTTTTATTTTGTCGAGCTGAGAAGGAGGGTTAACTCATGTTAGATAGAGATTATTGATTGGTTCTGGAAAGATTTTATTGGTGGCTCCAAATTTTTCCCACAATTCTAAAAACCAATTTGGTATTTCTTTATTCAAAATTTCAGACATTAACACAAAAAGCCAAGAATGTTTATGCCTTAGATTGATGAGCAACAAACTCGATTCATATCTTGGATATCGGTCCAGTAATTAAAAAGAAATGATTTTTTATTTTTACTTACAAGATGAATAAATTCAATCTGTTTTGACTGGAAAAAAGTTAAACCCCAATCCCACTGATGCAAGATGCTATTTATTGTCGTCTTGTTATATGCAATAAAATTATTTAGTTCATTATAATTATGTTGAATTTCAACACATTATAATGAAGTGAGGATTGCCTCATATGATTCTCGATCAAGATTATCTTGAGCGTAGGCAATTGTGCCGAAATATCTCTCTTGGATTTTCAAGGATCATTAATTTCATAATCCTCTAAATTGATTTCGAGGATTTTTTCTTTCATTGTTTTTTGCACAAATTCTGTGACTTCTTGGATTTGTAAATCAAGAGATTGAGGGGATTTATTTTATGATATGGAGATCATTGGACTTCCATATAAATATTATTATAAATTTATAAATTTTTGTGAAGCCACATTAGGTTGGCCTCTACCTTTTCTCCCTCTAAAGGTGAAAGCACCCTGTTGGGGTGTCATTCTAGTGAAAACACCCCGTTAGGGTGTCATTCTAACCCTTTGATGAGGGGTGATCGACCTTTCCTTGTCTTTCTCCCTGCAAAAATTCACGAGTGAGAAAGTCAGGTAAAGAATTAGCGTTACCCGCAATATATTCTATATCAAATTCAAAACAAGATAACTGTGTTTGCCAATCGACAAATATTTGTTTAGACATAAAATTTTTTGCGTCTTTTTGCTGTATATACTTAATTGAACTATAATCAATTCATAATAAAATTTTTTGATTTAATAAATCATGTTAAAATTTGATAATGCATTTGACAACCGAAAACATTTCTTTTTTGATTGTCGAATATTTTTCTTGAGTGACATTCCACTTGCCGGATGTAAAACAAACTAATTGTTCGGTATTAAAAGTTTTTTACTTTAAAATTCCTCCGTACCCAATATTAGAGACATCTGTCTCTACTATTTTTGGGAGAGATGGATCTGCAATATGTAAACAATGTAACATTTTTATCTTTTGCTTAATTAATTGGACAGCTTTAGTATGATTCTCTGTCTATGGATTATGCTGTTTCTTTAATCTATTGTAATGAATAACACCATTTAAAGCAAAATCTTTATAATAGTCCGCTACGTAATTGAGCGAACCCATAAATATCTGTAATTGACGAAGATTAGTGATTTCATCTAGAAATTTGTAAGCAAATTCAATGCTTCTTTCAATTGGAATAATTGTATTCCGGACAATATATGTTTTAAAAATCATATTTCGGTTTGAAATAATTTAATTTTGGGCGCAGAGATTACCATCACATTATTTTTGACAAACCATTGAAATTTCTGCAGATGTTTAAAATGTTCATCTATTAATTTATAGAAAACAAGTGCATCATCAATATAAACTAACATATAATCAGAATATGGATTGAAGATTTCATTCATAATTTTCTGAAATTTAAGAGAAGCATTTTTTAAGCCAAATGACATAACATTCCATTCATAATGACCAAACAGAACAGTAAAATTCGTTGTCAGATTCAAGTTTTTGAATTTGTTCATTCATAATGACCAAACAGAACAGTAAAATTCGTTTTATATTTGTCAGATTCAAGTTTTTGAATTTGTCTTTTGAATTTGTTAGTATCCAGATTTTAAATCAAATTTTAAAAATATTAGAGATTTACTTAAGCTTACGATAAGGTTCCAAGAGATATCCTTTGGGGAGTTCTCGAGAAGAAATGTGTTGATATGACTTATATTCAAGTCATTAAAGATATGTATACTAGAGCTGTTACTTGTGTTCAAACTGAAGGAGGATTGACAAAATATTTTTCCTATTTCTGTTGGTTTACATCAGGGATCGACTTTAAGCCCATATCTTTTTGCTTTAGTTATGGATGGTCTTACTGGACATCTACAAGAGGATGTACCTTGGTGTATGCTTTTTGCT
>NW_018164833.1:107962-109468 GCF_001263595.1 Phalaenopsis equestris | reverse complement strand
TGGATAAAACGAGAGAAAAAGCCTAGGAAAAACTTGAATTATGGAGGTCTACATTGGATTCTAAAGGCCTTCGTTTAAGTAGAACTAAAACTGAATACATGGAATGTAATTTTAGTAGTAATAGCTCTAGTGACAGAAGTGTGACTTTGGGTGATCAAATTATTAAAAGGTGTGAACGATTTAGATATCTTGGGTCCGTTGTCCAAAGCGATGGTGATATAGATGGGGATGTTAATAGTAGAATTCAAGTTGGTTGGTTGAAGTGGAGGAATGCTTCGGGCCTTTTGTGTGATTGATAGAAAAGTACCATGTAGACTAAAAGGAAAACTTTATAAAATGGTGGTGAGATCTACAATGCTCTATGGCGCTGAATGTAAGCCTTTTAAAAGAGAAGCATAAAGTTAAGTTAAGTGTTGCCGAGATGAGAATGATTAGGTGAATGAGTGACTTTACACTTAGAGACAAAATGAGAAATGAATATATCTGTAGTGATTAATGAAGAATGTAGAATTATATTTTATTTTGCTTAGCTTATGATTTTTTTTATTACTAATACTTAAGAAAAGAGATGAACATCTTATTACTTATAATAAGAATGGATCCAATAAAATATAAATTGATTAATTTCGTATGAGAAAAAAGATCGTCGAAAATGCAAAGAATGTAAGGTTATTCTAAGTGAAAATTGAAGTATTCAACATTGATTATTAGTTCTGGATTTTAAGAAAAAAATGTGGAAGAAAAAAATACAATGAAACTTTATCATAGAATTAGATGGGGTCACCTGAAAGATAAGTAAAATTATTTTTATGAGTAAACTTCAATATTTCAAGATTTGGAATGTTCATGAAGGAATTAATTTTATGTGGGATAAAGTAACAAATACAATTAAACAAGTGACAAAAGTTGTACTTGAAGAATCAAAAGGAAAATTTTTTTTAAATAAAATAATTTGGGTGGAATAATAATATTCAAGCAAAGATAAAATACAAGAAGCTTTGTTATAAACATTGGTTTAAAGGTAAAAACTTTGGGAAATAGGAATAATATAAGGTGACCCGTAAGACGTTTAAGAGAATAATTTACGAAGGCATGTTGACCTCATTTTTGTGAGGTCTTTTCTTCTTCTCCTTAGAGCCTAGGTTCTAGCTCTAGAAATTCCTATGGACCATCTTAGAAAACTAGAATTGAGACTCACCCTTCTAGAAATTCCAGCCAATTCCTATTTTCCTTTGATGTCTAGCATCTTTGGCACAAGACCATCGTCTTATGAACGAGCGGTTATGGGCTATTTTGCGAAGATTCAAGGAAAATGTTCCAAATAGGACTTCAAGCCTTAGGAAAACATTCGTCACGACTTTTTCGTCACGTACACACACAAAGTACACGAAATTCACGGATTTGCGCGAAATCGTACTTCAATTAAGCTCAAAGGACGGGTGAAAATGCGAACTTCTCCGGATGACCTCCGACGACGAATTGGACTGCACCAACGCGTCCGGGATA
>NW_018164833.1:69360-98156 GCF_001263595.1 Phalaenopsis equestris | reverse complement strand
TCTTTTTAAGTTCAATCATTGATGAATCTAATTCCATGCATTTGGATCATAACTTGGTAAAGGCCAACTAGTTTAATTTGGCTCTTTGGCAAATCCCGAAGTTATAAATTTTTTGTTCCCTACTCAACTAATGCAAAAAAGAAAACTACAAGGCCATTAAGGCAACCTTAAATGTGTCGCGTACTCATATCAGTTGGTCGGACATTGCTTGCCAGTTGTAAGTCCCCTCTGGTCTGGTTTTGATTCCTCCTGAGTGTAGGGTGTGGTACTCAAATTGTTAGGCATATGAGGGATGATCGGAGCTCGTATAATAGCCTCTGACCATTCCTTTAGAGGAAAAAAAAGGCAACCATTAAATAATAAGTTACAAAAAACAAGTCTTTAATAGTATATATAAAACATGCTTGAAGTTAACATAAAGTGTTTGGAATTTAAAGTTACAAGTTCTTATTAAAAATTAACTTGTTCTTGGCATTATAATAAATCATCACAAGCTATTACGATCATAACTGGAAAACCTATGTAGCCAAAAACCATATTCTACGACCAATAATCAATATATTTTATGCTTAATCTTCTCTTTTTGCATCTTTCCTACCTATAACCAACAACATATCATCTTGATATATAAATAATTTTAGAAAGCAAGACTTCACAAAAAAAAATCATAAATTATTAAATGTGATAATAAGTGTTAATAAGGAGACATTGTTCAGCTGCATAGTCCATAATAAAATAATCAGGCTAAGTTGGTTGCATGCAAGCATTTTATCTAAATTTATTTTTATTAGATCATTCAGAAGTTTCTTTTTCTTTTTTTTAAACATTGTCATTGCCAGGTCCCAAACCCTGGATATGAATAGTGGATGATTACATTAGCTAGTCATCAACTAGCAAAAATCTTGTTGAAACATCATGATATTAATCCTTTTGATCATTATGTAAATGCTAAGGCATCCTCTGAAAGAGACGTGTTGTATAAACTGAATACAGTGAAAAGTGTGCAAGAGGCTCTACACTAGTGCCCGGGTGTAGTGTCAAATAGGCAAGGGTTCCAACATTACGGATAGATGCGGGTAAAGAAGTTTGTCCATGAAACTAATATTAAGATAGGATCTTGAAATTTAGGTACTCTCGCTGGTAAGTTAATAGAATTAGTCGATACTATTATTCATAGAAAGATAATTATCTTATGTATTCAACTAAATGGGTTGGAGAAAATGATAAGGAGATTATTAACTTGGGTTTTAAACTTTGGTATTCAAGTAAGAGTCACACTAGAAATAGTGTAGGCGTAATTATAGATAAGATTTGGAAAGGTAATATTGTAATAATTAATAGAATTAGAGATGGAACTATAGCCTTTAAGATTATTGTTTATATTAAGATTTTTAATATTATAAATGCTTATGCTTCTCTAGTAGGTTTAGATATAGGCTCTAAAGATAAATTCTGGAATGACTTGGAAACTTAATACAAATAATACCTCTTGAAGAAATAATTTTTATTGGAGGAGATTTAAAAGGACATGTTAGTAAAGTGGTGGGAGATTTTAGAAACATTCATGTTGGCTACGATATTAGAGTGATTAATGAAGAATGTAGAACCACGTTGGATTTTTCTTTAGCGTATGATTTTGTTATTGCTAATATTTTATTCAAGAAAAGAAATGAGCATATTATTACTTATAAAAATTGATCTAATATATCATAAATTGATATTTTCATATGATAAGAAGGGATCGTCGAGAATGTAAAGATTGTAAGGTCATTCCATATGAGGATTTAAGTACTCAACATCAATTATCAGTTCTACCATTTCACATGAAGAGTTATAAAATAAAGAATATTAGGAATCATCATCCTAGAATTAGATGGAGGTACCTAAATGACAAATAATTTTTTTTATGAGTAAAATTCAAGATTATGAGATATGGGATGTTTATGAAGATGCAAATTCTATGTGGGATAAAGTCACAAACACTATTAAACATATGGCAAAAGAGGTACTTAGAGAATCAAAAGAAAATGATTCTATAAATTAAAATAGTTGTTGGTGGAATAATAATGTTCAAGTAAAGATAAAATATAAGAATTTATGTTATTAAAATTGATTTAAATGCAAAAACTAAAAGAACTAGGAAAAATATTAAATGGTTTGTGTAGAGTCTAAGAGAATAATCTGTGATGCTAAAAATTCAACTTTTAGTGATCTTCATAAGAAATTAGATACTATATATATATATATATATATATATATACTAGCCAAACAAAGATAAAAAAAGTAAAGATTTCATTCAAGTAAAAGTAAAGTAAATTAAAGGGGAAAGTAAAAAAAAAAAAAACTTTTCTTAAAGGAAGATATTCAATATAGGTGAGTGAGATATGTTGATAAACTTTCAATAAGGTTTCTGAAAATACAACCGATCTTAGTTATCTTAATTTCATCACTAATAATGATACTTTATTATTATTATTATCATTAGTAAAAAAAAAAATTAGGAGGCTTTAAAGAAAACCAAGGGTGAAAATCAATAAGATATGTTGATATTCCAGCTGAAGTATGAAAATATTTAGGAGATTGAGAGTTTCTTGACTTACTATACTCTTTAATATTATTTTATATACTAAAAAAATGTCTGAGGAGTGAAGAAAGAGTAGTTTGGTTCCCATTTTCAAGAATAAATAAGATGCATAAGAGTGTGCTAATTATAGAGAAATTGAGTTAATGTGTCATATATTAAAATTACGGGAGAGATTAATTGAATATAGGTTAAGACGCGATGTAAAAATTTCTCATAATCAGTTTGGATTTTTGTCGGACAAGTTTACTTTCGAAGCTGTACGTTTATTGAGAGGTTTGATGGAGAAGCATGTAGAGATTAAGGAGGATCTGCATATGATTTTTCTTGATTTAGAAATATTTTGCGATAAGATTCTAAGAGAAGTTCTTTGGAGAGTTCTAAAAAAGAAAATGTTGATATGACTTATATTGAATTCATTAAAGATATGCATACTAGAGTTGTTACTTGTGTTCAAATAGGAGGATGACTGACCAAGTATTTTCCTATTTCAATTGGATTATATCCGGGATCAACTTAAAGTGCATATCTTTTTGTTTTAGCTATGGATGCTCTTACTGAACATTTACAGGATGTACCTTGGTGAATGCTTTTTGCTGATAGCATCCTTCTTGTGCATGAGACTAGAGAAAGTGTTATGGAAATGAATTATGGAGGTTTACATTGGAGTTTAAAGGCATCCGTTTGAGTAGATCTAAAACTAAATACATGAGTGTAATTTTAGGAATAGTAGATCTAATGACAGAGTTGTAACTATGGGTGATTACATCATTCAAAGATGTGAAAGTTTCAAATATCTCTAGTTTATTGTTCAAAGTGATGGGGATGTTATTAATAAAATTCAAGTCGGATGGTTGAATTGGAGGAATGCATCAGGCCTATTGTGTAATAGAGTAATAGAGAAGCAGACTTAAAGAAAAAAAAATCATAAGATGCGGTGAGACCCGCAATGCTTTATGGCGCAACATGTTGGCTTTAAAAAAAAAAGCATAAAACTAATGTAAGTGCTGCTGAGATGAAATGCTTAGGCAGACTAGCATCTTGATACTTACAAACAAAATGTGAAATGAATGTATCCGATGTATCCGTGAAAGTATCCGTGAAAGGGTTGGTGTAGCTTTAGTGGCAAACAAGATTAGAGAGAGTCGTCTTAGACGGTTTGGTCACATTAAATGTCGACCATCTGATACTTTGGTTAGGTGAGTACATGTTTTAGGTTCGGCTTATGTTAAGAAAGGCAGAGATAGACCTAAAAAAACTTGGACATATAATATTAAAAATGATCTCACTTTACTAGAATTAAATGAAAATATGACTCATTAGGACATAATGGAGAAAAAGGATTCATGTAGCCAATCCCACTTAGTGTGATAAAGGCTTGTTGTTGTTGTAATAATAAGGACATAGTTCATCTCTTACACTGAAGTTACTTTCTTTCATTTAGTAGCATAACTTCTTCTAGATGCATTAGAGTGACCTATAAGATACTCCTTAGCATGAGATGTGCTTTTATTTATTTCTTTATCACAATAACTGTGTGATAGAGTGTGTCTGAGTTAGATTTTAACTTCATATATTTTTAAGTTGGATATTTCCTTCTCGATCTGTATCAATCCTACCTAATTTTCTTTTTCATACACAAATTATTAGTTACACATGAATAATATGTTGATCTAAAATTTAGTAAAAATGTGCGCATATAAACAAATCTCTCTAGTATATATATATATATATAATCATGCTAATATTTACAAAGTGCTCGAAGAATTCACATCCAATAATGAAAATCAATGGTAATGCAAGCAAATGAAAATCAAAGATATAAGCCACTATCAAAAACCAAGCCTCGCATTAACATAACTAGAAAGCTTTTGTTGGAATTTTTCAATATTCAAACAATTCACATCCAACAACACTTAACTAACAGGTTGATAAGAGTTGATGCTTAAATTTGAAGGTACTGTATTATTTTATTAGGCTATAACATATAAAATCAAATCCTACAAAATAAATAGCTATAGAATATGATGTTGCACGTCTATTTGATGTGGCTCATATATCCAGTCAACATCATTCACTCATTTGTGTAGTTATGAAAAAGAAAGTTCAATACTAGATTGTAAAAGACTAATGAACTCCTCATAAATGGGAAAAAATATATTATGGCAATAAATGAGGATAATATAAGGTAAGTTGATCCATCGCTAATTAACAATACAAAGTATATTAATTTTTTAATATATAAAGATTATGATGAAGATAAATATGTTAAACAAGAGAACTTGATTGTCAAATCAATAATAATAGTAACATTAACAGTGAAAGTGTATTCATATGAGCATACACAAACTACAAACCAAAGCATCAATGACATCATTAAAAAGTTTTTATTGTATAAAGTCAAGTCCATGACATTGAAAACTGTGAGAATTTCAATATTTATCAAAGATGTTGACATCATGTGCATTATCTCTTGTAATCTTACTATCTCATGTAATTCAGCTTTAACATCAATTAGTTTTTGAACTATTTCCCCTAAAAATAGCTTAGGTCTCATTCCTATGAAGTACATATATTCCTTCCTCAAATATGAAGGCAGAATCTTTACTAAGAACACATTACACATATCCCTTGCAAACACAGAAAGTCAGGAACATTTTTGTGCCACAAGCAAGCATCCAAATCCAATCTAAGACAAGCAATTGAATAACATGAAAAAGTCAAGTCTATGGCATTGCCTCAGCTATTAAAGTTGAAATGTTGAATTTTTTTTTTTTTTGCACTGCTGCAGAACACCATATTGCTAACATCGCTTTTGATTTATTTATTTATTTTTGATGTGGTTGATATGAAGCTTATTGATATTGGAGTTTACCCAAACCATCTCGCAAGACTCAATTTTTTTAATGACTTTAACAAATGTTACATTGAAGATTCAAAGAAAGAAGGATAACACACAAAGCAAAAACGTAAAACAAAGGATTGCAAATAAAGAATCGACAAAAGAAAATGCAAGAAGCTTGACGAGGAGGGAGCCTGGGCGATGATGCAAGGTGGGTGGCTGTGGTGAAGGCTGGAGAGGTGTCTTGCTGCTGTGGAAGGGAAGGACAGCAAATCAACGATTGTAGGGGCGTCGAACTGCAGTTGGAGGGAACTTGGAAGGGCAACGGCAGCTGCGGCCTGAAGGTAAGTTGCAGGAAGAAGGCGCGGCCTACTACAGGAGGGAGATGAGCAGCAGATAGGGATGGCCGGAAGGCTGCTGTTGATGCGGCAGAGGGGGCTGCAGCCTGCAGAAAGCTGCATGGGGGAGGCACGGCCTGCTGGAGCAGGGAGATGAGCAGCAGATAGAGGTGGACAAAAGGCTGCTGTTGATGCGGGAGAGGGGCAGTGGGGGCTGCAGCCTGCAGGGAGCTGTAGGGAGGAAGTCCGGTGAACAGTGGCCGAAAGGTGTCCGGCGGTTGTGGGGAGACAACAGAAGCGGTTGGGGTCTGCTGTAGGAGCTGGAGAAGCGGTTGAAAGTAGCCGGGAGGATGGATGGAAAGATAAATATCTCGACGTGATCGAGCTATAGCCGGAGCATCATCTGGAACCATGGAGACGATCACCACCTCGGACAAGGGACAACTGGAGCACTATCTTGATGTCGGATACAACCCTCAAAAGGGAAAAACACTCAGAAAAAACTGAATTTAGATTTTATAAAAAGCAGCCCCTAACTTTAAGCACAACCTCTCCTAATTTTAAAGAGGCATGACCTATTTTATGAAACATTTAAAATCAGAAGGAGAAAAAAAACCAGATTTCAGATTTTAGGAAAAGCTTTTTAAAATAAGAAAGGGGAATAAAAATCAGATTTCATATTTTATAAAAAGACATTGTATAATAAGAAAGGAAAATAAAATCAGTTATCATATTTTAGGAAAAGGATTTAAATTTAGAAAGTGCTGAGGGAAAGGTGATGGGGAGAGAAAGGAAAGGTGAGAGGGGGGGGGGGGGGGGGGGGGGGGGGGGGTCCCCCCCCTCCCTTGAGGACCGGTCAGTCCTCATCCGATCCTCGCGTCACTTATCTTCAACATCATCTGTGTTTGCTTCTTGTAAATGTGACACTCTTTACCTTTTAGTACAAAACTATTACAATGCTTGCTAATTTCAACCTTTAGTTTAACTACACCTTCAGGGTGACCAAATCAAGCTCTTCATGTTCTTGTGAATCTGGCTTACTTTCTTAAAGATTGCAAAATCATTAAAGGCAATCCATCCCATTAGATCCTTAGGGTAAGAAATAATGTTATCCATACTTTGGGCATTAATCTTTTTCTGTTCTCTCCATGTGCAGAACTGCATTTTTTTAATGATCCCATGCTGTGTCTTTAATCAGATTTTTACCTATTTATTTTATCCGTGATTTCGACTCTTTCTATGCTATTTATTGGAGTATTTTTTTCTTGATTTTGTTGTATGATGAATGTAAGGTTGTTCTCAGCTGCTGGATATGCCTATTTCTTATTTTGTTACTCTGGTATTTTTATGGTTCAATCGCTCTCATTATCCTCCCAAGCTGATTGTGCTGGTTGAAGGGTGATGGTTTTCTTAATGCTGGTTTTTAATTATTTATTTATTTTTGTTTTTGTTTGAAATGTTTTCAGGTTCTTAGTGTTTTGACCTTCTCTTTCACCTGTTTTGTTGGCTACAATGTAACCAACTTATGATTATTCATATGGTGCAGTTGGCATTCATTGTTGAGTTGCTTATTTAGTTGGATGGTTCTTGTTGGATGATAATTGCTATTTTTTGGCAATATGATTCGTGATTTGGAAAATGTTTTCTTCTACAGTTATAGTTTTGACATTAGTGGTCGTGACTAGTTTAGTACTGATATTAGTTGCCTTTTGTATATCTTGAGATTTTATTCTTGTTGTTTGTCACTTTGTCCTTCTGTTTTGCTAAGATTCTCTATATTTATTCTCCAATCCCGACATTGGTAGGGAAGTGGTTGTTTTATACTATTTGTCTTTTATTTTATTATGTGATGATCTTTATACTAATTGTTGTTGCTTCAGATCTCTTGTCTACAAAAGTTTAATCTTTCTTTTTTCCTTTTTTTTTTTGCTTGCAATTTCGTCAGTCTTAGCAGCAAAATGGCCTTTATTTGCAGCTGCAGCGGTATGGATTAACGGCTATCAATTGCTTTCTCTCTGAGTCATTGATTGGTGGATTGTATGGGCATTAAACATATCTTATAAGAAGCTCTAATGCGTTTGGAATTTTATTGTAAACATTTTTCTTTAAATCTCATAATTAAGTATTCTAATCGTTTGGCATTTCTTTTGCTTGGCGTTTTCCAATTTTCTGATCATTTGTAGGAGGAACTGTTGGTACTAGCTCTCTCCGTGAGAAACCATAAGAAAAATAAATATGAAGCAATGATGTAATATCAATCAGAATCAAGATAAACTTTACTGCACTATTTCGTAACTTGGGAAATGTGATGTATTACATTTTTTGAGCTTTTTTTTTCATAAAGAGCATTGTTCGGCTCCTAATTTTATTACACCAGAAAAAAATTTACATCAAAAGGCCAAAGGTTTCACTACACTCCACCACACTACAACTCACAAAAAAAAAAACCTAAGAGCCTAAGGCCAAAGTAAAGCTCACACAAACTAAAAAAGAAAAAACAAACCCTCATTTACCAAAGTGAATAAAACGAATATTCAAGCAATCATCACGAAGCAGCCCTGAAAACTCCTTCGGAATTTTGCTAGTAACAATAAATTTCTCTAAAACAAAACCAAGCCTAGCTGCCTAATTCACACACTGATTTCCCTCACGATGGACGAACCTGCAAAAAACTTTGGAGCGCAAAGATATGCTTTTTATACATGTTAATAAATCAAGAATATTCCTTGTGATACTTACAAATATTCCAGAGAATCAGCTAAATAATGACAGTATGCCAGCCACAACAAATAAACAATTTCAAAGCAGATAAAACAGCATCTGCCTCAGCCGTAAGAGGATTAGCAGCAAGAGAAGGTGCAGAAAACTAGCAAACACATTTACCAAACTGATTCCTACACATTTTTTTGTGCTTTCTTTCACTTCGGCCATGATTTGTAGTAGATTTATTTAACTGAATATTTATTGTTACAAGAGGTCGAATAGCTAAAACAGTACAGAGCTGCAACGGAAGAATATCAAGAGATGAGACCAAGGAAAAGAAAGGGAAATTTGCATACATATCACACAATTTTTATGTATTTAGATATCGAAGACCTAAACTTTAATATTTACATTTATAACACTTTAGTATCATAAAAAAATGCATGAAAGATGTATTGTACATTTCAAAGTAATAGTGATATTTTTGATGCGTAAATGATTTGAGTGCTATGCATATAAATATGAAATTTTTGGTGTTGGATCTGCAAATGCATTAGAATTGTGAGATATATATGCAAGTGTCCCAAATAGAAATAGTTCTCAGTAGAAATTATTGGTGGAGGGAAAGATTCATATAGGTAACCTCAATCAAGTAGAGATTCTATTGATGATGATGTATAGGAATATAAGAATATTAAGTAAAGGAATTGCATGGGACTTATATTTGAGGTTAATGTTGTAGAAGAAATTTTATTTCTTGATTTTTGTTGGCGGCTTGGGGTACACTGCGCCTAGTTTGAGAAAATTGAGCTCAAATCAAAAATAAAATTTTGAATCATATACTACTCAAAATTGACTTGAAATCAAAATTATTTGATGTGAGCTCAAATGACTCGAAATAATTTGATTCCACATTTGATTGAAATCGATTTTGATTCCACTCAAAATCAATTGCATAATCAATTTTATGCCTAAATATATATTGTATATGATGTTCTATGCATTTCTTTAAATGGTTATGTTAGATTCTAGTATTGATGCGAATATAAAGTAAAGGAATTCTATGGGAATTGTATTTTAGGTTAATGTTTTATTAGTAATTTTATTTCTTGATTTTTGATGGCCAGCTTGGGGTAAATATTGAGACTAGTTTGGGCAAATTTGACTCAAATTAAAATCATAATTAACTTGAAATCAAATTTATTTGACTTGAGCTCACTGGACATGGATTGTAATTTTAGTAGTAGTAGCTCTAGTGACGGAAATATAAATTTGGGTGATCAAATTATTAAAAGGTTTGAACGCTTTAGATTTTTCGGGTCAATTGTTCAAAATAATGGCAATATTGATGGGGATGTTATTAGTAGAATTCCAATTGGTTGGTTAAGTGGAGGAATGCTTCGGGCCTATTGTATGATAGAAAAGTACCGCTTAGACTGAAAGGAAAATTTATAAGATGGTGGTGTGACCTACAATGCTATATGGCATTGAATGATGACCTTTAAAAGAGAAGCATAAACCTAAGTTAAGTGTTGCCGAGATGAGAATGATTAGGTGGATAAATGGCTTTACACTTAGAGACAAAATGCAAAATGAATATATCCGTGATAGTGTTGGTGTAGCTCCACGGACAAAATTAGAGAGTCGTCTAGAGAGTCGTCTTAGATGGTTTGTCACATTAACGTCGACCATCTGATGACCTGATTAGTAGAGTATACGTTTTAGATTCGACTTATGTTGAGAAAGGCAGAGGTAGACCTAGGATGACTTGGGCATATTGTATAAAAAATTATCTTAATTTATTAGAATTAAATGAATATATGACACTATATAGGACACAATGGAGAAAAAAGATTCATGTAGCCGACCCTATTTAGTGGGATAAAGGTTTTATTGTTGTTGTTGAGCTCACTGGGCTCAAAATAATTCAATTCCACGTATGATGAAATTGATTTTAAATCCACTCAAAATCAACTACTTAATCAATTCTTTGCCTAAATATTTACATTATATTATATATAATGTAATATGCATTTCTTGAAATGGTTATGTTATATACATTTCATATTTTATATAAATACTCATTTCAAATTTTTTTTTGAATTTATCTCTTTGTATATTCAAGTGAGTTGGGTCAAATTAAAAATCAAGCTAGAATTGATTCTGGTCTAGACTCGAGCACAAAATTGAGATAATTTTTTCCTTTTTTTTTTTGAATATGGTGAAATTTGAGTGAAGATCTTTCTTAACAATCCTAGCTTCTGGGGATTATTTTGCAGGTCTCTAGGCTTTTTTAGTTACATTTGGTGAAACATAAGAACATCTTTGATTTAATATTCTTATGATTTAATCAGACTGCGCTGAATTGCACTTTTATTCTTTTCCATGTATTGTACAAGGCATTCCAACAGATACCAAATTAGTAGGACAAAAAAGCAGAATTAGGCACATTGTATGTTATGATTGCCGCACTTCTATTAGCCCATACACTGTTCATTGAACATAATTGCATCATATGATGCATTTAATTGGCTGCTGAGCCCAAGATTTATAGGCACCGTAGTGTTCTCTTGTAAGACTGATCTGTCTTCTCATTCTGTTAGGTTTTTGTTGAAATTATGCTCCTCATTCTTGACTTTGAGTTCTCACATTTATTCATTGAAATTGAATGCAGCATGGGAGAATATCTTTATATAAAGTCATCAACATTTACTCTTATAGATAGATCATTTCTAAAGTGTTCACTGTCCTCTCCTTACTAACTTCAGGACACAGAGCTTTTGTTTGGTTGTTTTCTTCAATCAGAGGAATGAAAGCTCTCGAGGCAGCCAAGCTGTGGAGCTGCCTCTCTCTCTCTCTCTCACTCTATATCTATATCTATGGGAAGGTAATCTTAAAGTGAAAGGAGAGAAAGTCTTTGGTATATTATAAAGCAGAAAGCAGTACTGAACTTTGCCTAACTTTATTGGGAAGGGGAGGCTCTCTTTAGTATGTTTTCACCAAGCTAGCCAGTAGGCTTTGAGTCCTTGAAAGTAAAATCAAAGCCAAACTTCCAGGCAAAAAGTGCTATATCCTGCAGGAAGGGGAAAGATGCTGCAGCCATCTAGAAATTGGCAAAGCAAACTCTTTGCCAATTTCTGCTGTGAAGGTAATGGAAATGATCTCGTTTCTCAGTAGGAATTTCTTTTCTTCTGTTTGCATTAAGATAGTATGTTGATGCACTTCTGTGCTCCCTGTCTTCTATCCTTTTACAAGCAAAACTGGGTCATATAAATGATTAAAAATTGCCATAATTCATGTCTCTTTTGGATCCCTGTATCTTTTAATGCTAATTATTTGCCATTATTTTATTCTCTCTCTCTCTCTCTCTCTAAAATGCTGCAACTTGTCTCTTTTAGGCCTTGTTTAGTGAGCATCTATCAGCTGCTTTATTCCTTAACATCCTAACATATCATAATTTCTTTTTTATTTTCATGAGAAAATGAATACTGAAGGTTGAAGAAATCATAGCCTCATAATCATGTGTGTAATTGCATGATATCTTTTTTATTTTAGCTAGAGTGACATGATTTATTTTGTATCAAATTACACAATATATCATAGGTTTAAAAGATCAAACATTTATATACATGATAGCAGATTTTTTAATCTTTTTTCACCTTTTTTTTTTCTGGCATGAGAGTAAATTAGTATTTCTCCTTTTCAATATTTTTTTATTGGAAGATTTACATCTCTAACACTTAAAACTTCAATTTTTACATTAAATGCTCGTTTTTTTATTATTCATATTATTATTATTATTATTATTATTATTATTATTATTATTTGAAGACCCATGTTTGTACTGTTGGCCAGTGCTGCAATTTCCGTTGAGCTGATGTGATTAGGCAAAATATTAGGATTGGAAGCATTAGGTAGCAATTTGGGAGAATTGCATATAGACCACACGAAACATTGATATTTACAAATGAATCACCCAGCTGATTTTTTTTGAACTACAGCACCGTTGTATTTATGCGTTCCACGATTTTTTATAATTTGATAAAAGGAAAAATATGCGTCGGCGTTTTACCATGATTTTGATATTTGAGTGAGAATTTGAAAAATGTATGAGGGGTTGATATGTAATTATCAAGTTTCAGGTGGTCTGTATGAAATTGGCCTAAACCTTTTTGATTGAAGCTCTTATGAGACCTGAGAGTGTTGCCTTGAAATCGCAAGTTAGCACATCAAGCTAAGATGTGGAGCATTTTATTGCAGTAAAGGGGTCTAATGACTCATTCTTCTTTTAGTTAAAATGAATATATATATATATATATATATATTGGGGTGGTGGTTGGGGTGGGGGAGATGGATTGAGAAATTGATTTGAAATGTTAGTGTAAAATAATATAATGGAGGATTGTTTTTATATTTTATCAATCACTAATCTTTAATTGACTTACCATTAGATATATGGCTTTGATAAGTCTCATGATCATGTAGTAGTGCACTTGTTGTACTTTGAAGTATGTTGTGGATAAAAATGTTTAATTTTCAGCTTGTGTGATAAGATGCCTCTAGGTTTGTTGCTACATCTACTCCTGGTGTCATGTTATGTGAATCTTGTGGTAGTGCTTGGAGAGTTTGAATAAAATTTTCATTTTTGGGTGAAGGTCATCAAATAGTTTTTATTGCAATTTTGATGGAGAGTAATTAAAATGCGGGTTTGATTATGCTGAAACATTGAATGAATATTATGAAAGATGAGAGATGTCGGGGTAAAGGCCTCGAAGATTGATGTGAATGTTACATCAAAGAAGGGAAGTTATCGATATTCTCTATATTGTGAAATGCAACATATCTAGGGTGAAAATTGGGTTTAGTTATTCATTGGCATTCTATAGATTTTTATAGTTGTTGAGTCTAATGATCGATATCATCAACAAACTTATGATTGACAATTGTATCCAAATATGCAAATAACATTAATGTATCAATCAAATTTTTTTAAAAAAAATAAATGAACAAGATAGTTGAAAATGATATTGTCTTTTTAATGGTGATGGTTCTATATTTCCCTGGTATTTAAAAAAACCTTTAAAAAGTGTTGAGCGCATGCACATGCTCAAAAGATCATTAAGATTGTGTAGAAAATGTGAAAATGTTATGAATAGATACTTGCACTTATATACAAGCTCCTAGAAATACAAGTAGATCTCACTATTTTTGCGCAATGATGGCAAATAGAATTCTTCAATGTCATTAATAATGTCTTTTTCATTAGTGAAGATTATCGTGCAATAACGATTGTGAGTGTATGTATTCTAAGAGCGATGATAGTGGATCGTGATTGCAAATTTGATCAATAATGAGCATGCAACACTTACAGGAACACATTTAAATAAGATTGTATATATAGCTCATAAGCTTTTGGACTATTATTTAATAATACCATATGTATTAGATTAATAGACATATAAATATGTATATTATACAATACATATGACGGGAATATGAACAACTTGAAGTATGGTTAAGGTTTGTCGAAATGATATACATGTTTATGGAGATGTTATTGGTGATAGATGAGAAATAATTAATATGTATCTCCTCATTGCCTCATTATAGGCAAAGTCATACTCAATCTTCCTCATCATAATATAATATCATCCACTATGATACAAATGAGATTCAACCCCTTTCACTTGATTATGTAGATTTATGATCTCCTTTTTGAATCATCATTTGTTCCATAAGAGAATACAGAGAAATACACTCAGAAGCAGATGGTTTAGGAGCAGGAGTAGGAGCAGAAGTAGGAGCTGAAGTAGAAGGTATGTTAAAGTCTAGTCCCAAAATGTATCTCATATTTTTCCAAATTCGTTTTCCTATGGGTTTATGAGATGGTAAAGTTGCTTCCCAAATTGCATACTTCACTTTAGAACCAGCACACAAAGTAGTAATAAGAGAACAGTAGCCCAAACCTCATGTAGTTCCTCCTCTCGAAGAAACAAGCATGTTTGTATAAATGAGGGAGCCAATGTCAATAGGTTTCTTCATCTAAATAAAATAGTTTAAAGTGGCTCTCTCACGGGTTGCCTCACTAAAATGGTTGATAGACAATAATCTTACAGAGATAAAATAGTGCCAGGCTCGAGAATGAACATTAAGTTTTGAAAAAAAACAAGTTCACTCGTTGCCCATTCTTAATTTTCTAAACTCCATTTCCATCAGTCAAAAATTTCATTATCTCATCTAATTCAGCGTCAGTAGGATGGAACTCAGAAAAGAAACAGGTAGGAACATTGCGCAGTTGGTATATGTGGTTAGTCTGAACAGAACTAATATCCACATATTGCCCACACACAAAAACCAAATCATCTGATTCATCGGGCCTGATTCATCGGGCAAGTTCTGATTCATCGGGCAAGTTGGCATAAAATTCATGAGCAATAGTAATAAAAAAACGACAGTAAAATAACAAAAGTTTTGTCATTGTCACTCTACAATCAAGTACTCAATAGTACCACCAGGACGTAGAAAACTACATTCTGTAATCAACTTCTTTGATTGCAGATCATCATATCTTTCCCGTGCCCTTGCACTGACAAACTTATCAGAATCAAAAGTTGCCTTTTCCTTGCCTCTCTTCATTTTAAGAGCCATGTGTAATCTAAAAATTTTCAAGATAAATTCCAAAAATCACTATCTCAACTTCCAAGAGGCTCCTAAAAATTTAATCCAAACATAAATAACCATTTAACCATGGATTTCACACTATTTTCATCAAATCTTCTAATTTTTGACCTAATCCACAATGTGGGTGAAATCCATTGTCAACGACCTAATCCACAATGTGGGTGAAATCCATTGTCAAATCAAAATATTTCAAAGCTAGGGTGAAGATCTTACCTAGAGATGAAGAAATCTTAAGTTTGGAAGCCTATATCCAAGCCATTCAAGCACAAATTGAAACTCTAGGGGGGCAAAATGCAAAAAATGGAGAAAGGAGACGAACCAAGGGTAAAAATGGAAAAATCGGTGGGTCTAAGCACTTAAAATGACTCACGGGATAGTTCGACGCTATAGCGTCGGACAGTGGTGCTATAGAATCGGGCAGTGGTGCTATAGCACCATGCTTAGCCTGATGAACGACGCTATACCCATTCAGATTAAAAAAAATTTATATATTTGAAAAGGAAATAGAAAATCTAGGATGCAGAAAAGCTCTTTTTCAAAATTTAATGGCCAATTTTTTACTTATTGAGTTTGGCACCAATCCAAAATTTCAAATTCGCAAATTCTAATTTGAATACACAATACCACTTTTTCACAACACAACAAAGTGTTTTCTTATATTAATCATAAGTTCAATACAACATCACAAACACCAAGACATCACTTAGAAAACACCAAGACATCACTTAGACATCACTTAGATGTTCATACAACACATACAATACAAACCACACTAAGTCTTTAAACAAATTCTATAGGCACACTACACGGAAATACACAACATTAAGAACAAAAATATCAATATAAAAACAACCTGTAGGACCACTCCTGATCAGTTGTGATATTCTCCATTCCACTCACCAAACAATTTCTATCGTAGCAATGGTAGAAATGAGCACAGGGAAATTTCTTAGCAAACTTATCGTCGATCCAGTTGCTGGTGTTATATATAGTCACTTGACTATCTTGGAAGCACACCAAACTATTGAATTGCAGTTTCAACTGTCAATCCATATGCTCGTAATGGTGGAACAACTTTTCAACCCTTGAATGCAGAAGATAAATCTCACCTTCAATTTTCTCAATTTTTTCCTTGAGGCACTCCAAACTTACTGTGAGATATTCATTGAAATATGCTTGAGCATCCTTATGCAGCAACTTCTTCTCTTCAAATCTCCCATTGCCATTGCTCTCTATGATCTCTCAAATGAAATTTACACTCTCAAATCTCTTTAAAATACTTAGGAATGTCGTAGGGATACTTTAAATCCCATCTTAGGCAGTTTTATAAAGAGGAAGTAGAAGAGAAACCAAAATTTTGGCAGTTTTTATGAATTATTCAAATTGTTTCGCTATAGCTCCAAACCAACATTCTCCATTTTCAAATTTCTTTCTTCTACTCTTCAAGTCCTTTAATATAATAATGTTTTGTGCTAACAATTGTATAAGACTCATAATCACTATATAAAGCTCATCACAACAACAATTTAAGTCCAAATCACACCGATAACTATGGGTTGCCTCTCACAAAACACTTGGTTTAACGTCTTCAACCCGACATAACCATTATTTTACTTAGGTCTAACCCAACATTAGGATCTCTTCAAATGTAGGACCCTCTCCACTCACGCAAGCTTTTAATCTGTGTCCATTACCTTGATCACTCTCTCAGTTTTTGGATTTTTAATATCAACTACTGCATATAAATATACTTTTACCACAATAAATGGTTCTGACCACCTAGATTTAAGTTTTTCTAGAAATAATTTCAATCTCAATTATAAAACAATACTTCTTGCACAGACTTACAATGCATTTTTAGAATTTTCTGATAATGCCTAATTTTTATTTTATCCTTATGAATTTTGGCATTCTTATAAGCTTCATTTCTCAATTCATCAAGCTCACTTAATTGCAGTAATCACTTATCCACAACATCTTTCAAATTATAATTAAACTCTTTAATTGCCCAATACACTATATGCTCCAACTCAACTGATAAGTGTCATGTTTTTCCGTATATGAGCCTATATGGTGTCATTCCTATAGTCATTCCTATCATTCCTATAAGTGTTTTATAAGCAGTCTTATAGGCCCATAAAGAATTATCAAGTCCAGCAGACCAATCAGTCCTTTTAGGATTTACCATTCTTTTCAAATATTCTTTTAATTTATTGATTAGATACTTCTGGTAAATCACTAGTCTGAGAATGATAAGCTGTGGCAATTCGATGTTTAATCCTAAATTTTTTAGTTAAAGTTTCTATCATTCTATTCCTGAAATGACTTCCCCCATCTGTAATGATAACTCGTGACATTCCAAGTCTTGTGAAAGTATTCTTTCTTAAAAATTTTGCTAACCTTTTAGCATCACGGTGAGGTAAATGAACTGCTTCAATACACTTAGAAAAATAATCCACAACTATTAAAATATAATTTTTTCCAAAAGATGGTACAAATGGTCCCATGAAATCTAATCCTCAAACATCAAAGATTTCATCCTCAAGAGTAAAATTTAGGGGTCATTTCATCTCTTCTAGAAGTATTGCATACTCTCTGACATCAATCACATATTTATATATAATTGTTAACATCCGTAAAAAAATATGTCAATAAAATCCAGATTGTAAGATCTTAAATGCAGTCTTATTTACTCTGAAATGTCCCACAAAATCTAATTTATGATATTTTTGAATAATTTCTTGAGTTTCTTCTAATGGTACACATCTTTAAGTGATTAAGTCCTTGCATTGTTTATATAAATAAGGGTCATTCCATAAGTAAGATTTTGAATCATAAATGAATGTAATTTGATTGCTATCTAATCCGCAGGGTAAAATATTACTAACGAAGTAGTTCACTATAAGTAGTTCACTATATATGCACTATATATGAGCATACCACAAAATTTGTCATTCATTAATCCCATATAATTATTCATCAGGAAAATTCTCATTAATTTCATCATTTAAATCTCTCTCATTTTCATGTTCAAGCCTTGACAGATCATCAACTATTTGATTATCAGTAACTTTCCTATCTACAGCTTGAAAATCAAATTCTTGCATTAAAAAGACCCATCTAATTAATCGTGGTTTTGCATACTTCTTCATCATTAAATACTTAATAGAAAAATGGTTAGTATGCACAATACATTTAGTTCCAATATATAATATCTGAATTTATCAAAAGCAAACACTATAGCTAATAATTCCATTTCAGTGGTAGTATAATTAATTTAAGTCTTATTAAGGGATTTACAAGCATAATATATCACCTTGAACATTTTGTCATATCTTTGTCCTAAAATAACCCCTATAGCATAATCACTAGCATCACATATTAATTCAAAAGGTTTTGTCCAGTCAAGTGAAACAATAATAGGTATAGTAATTAATTTCTCTTTTAATAATTTAAAGACATTTATGCACTCTTCATTAAAATCAAAGTTGCCATCTTTTTCTAAAAGTTGGCATAAAAGGCTTCGAAATTTTTGAAAAATATTTAATATAACGTTTGTAGAATCATGCATGTTCTAAAAAACTTCTTATTCCCTTAACACTTGTAGGTGGTGGTAATTCAACAACAACTTGAATATTTTCTGGATCAACTTTCATGCTTTTTTCATAAATTTTATGCCCTAACATAATTTCTTCTGCAACCATAAATTGACATTTTACCCAATTGAGAATAAAGTCTATTTTTTCACAGCGCCTCAGAACTCTTGCTAAATGATCTAAAAATAAATTAAAAGAAGTCCCGTAGACTGAGAAATCATCCATAAAAATTTCAATTTCCTTCTCAATTAAATCACAAAAAATTGACATCATACATCTCTGAAAAATTGCAGGGGCATTATATAATCTAAATGACATTCTTCTAAAAGCAAAAGTTCCATAAGGACTAGTAAAATTGTTTTCTCTTGATCCTCAGGAGCAATAAGTATTTGGTGGTATCCAAAATATCCATCCAAAAAGAAAAAAATAATAGTGTCCATCTAGTGTATCCAAAATTTGATCCAAAAAGATAAAGGAAAATGGTCTTTTTAGTGGCAATATTTAATTTTCTATAATTATTGCAGATTTGTCATCCAATAACTTGTCTTGTCAAAATTAATTTATTCCTTTCATTTTCAACCACAGTCACTTCTTCTTTCTTAGGAATACAATGAATTAGGCTAACCCAAGAACTATCTAAAATTGGATAAATAACTCCAACATCCAACCAATTTAAAATTTCTTTCTTAACTAGATCTTTCATTATATGATTCAATCTCTGATGCAGGTGAATTTAGTGCGTTAATTTTGCAAAAATCTTTCAATATTACAAAATACACACGACAGATATAATAGTAAATATACAAATTAATCCCAACAAAAATATCTTTAATAAAAATAGTTTTATCTTTTAAAACTCTTTAAACTGTCAAATCCCCTAAAAATAACGCAAGTATTCTTATCGCTTAAGTAATAAAGGATTCTAATGGAGTTCTAGATATCAATCCCACAGGGAAGTTGGAAATGTCTATTAGTAAATTTTTAAGGTTATAATGTGAGCTACAATTTTAAACTACAAAAGTGAAGCGCTAGATTTAAATATAAAGTAATAGAGTGAATGGTAAATAAAATGCAGTAATAAATAAAATGCAGTAAGAATGGTAAATAAAATGCAGTAAAAAGACAAATTTAATTAAATTAATTGCTAAACTTTCAAAAGTAAAATTACGAAAATGAAACAAAGTTTTTGTGACGAATAAACAAAGTTTTTGTGACGAATAGTTTAAATTTAAGAAAACATCATTCCCTTTTACAATCAGTATATGTATTGTGAAGAAACTAAAATCATTTGAAAACACATATAAATTGTTTTATGCCAAATATGAGCAATCTTATTATTTACTCTTTTTTTAGTGCATAAAGAACATTGACTAATCTAGAGTTTGGTCCCTAATTCCGTGGTTAGGCTGGGAGGATACCAGTTGTCACTTCAGAGCTCTCACTACTCCCTCACTTGAGGGCTAACAATCTCGCATCAGTTTCTAATCAACTGGACTAAATTGTGGATTTTAATATGTCACCTTAAAATCTTCAATTCTGCATCCAACAAAGTATATTTCCCTATTTATTTGCACTTAACTCCATGGATGACATCCTCTCCCATGAAATCAAATGTGATTCTCACCATGTTGTAGAAATCAGAGCCCTTTTGGAACATATGTTTCTCAACATATTTTAACAATTCAATTGGCCATATTGAAAAGTAAATGAAGATCGGAGTTCAAATCATCATAAATTCATGACATTTAAATAAAACAAAATCAATTCTTCACAAAACCATATCTCAAAGGAGGGAGAAGGATAAAGAAGCCTATTCAGAATTCATAAGAAGGATACACTAAAACACGAATTTCATATATAAAAAATAAATTTACAAAATAAAAGAAATAAAAGACACAACTTATCTCACAATCATTCTCAAGCAAATTCCTAGAAGTTCTCTTCAATTCTTTCTCTCCTTACAAACACTATCAATTCTCTCTTAGAAGTGTAATGAAGAAGAAATCTCTTACCTTCCCTTTCCTCTTACAATCATTGAAGAAAATCTTTAAGCCGTTGACTTTCTCTCTCTCTCTCTCTCTCTTTCACCCTCCTTTACACAATACACACCTAACTTCTTAAAAGCCCCCTCTTTATTAAAGACTGTCTCCCTCCAAAAGGAATTCAAAATTACCTCCAAAATTCTATCCAAAGGTCAACCATTTTCAATTCAAAAGACGTTTCAATTGATCCAAAAGATATATCCCTTCATAAAAGAACCTTTCAAAGTGTCTAGATGTATTAAATCACTCCAAGGGGTTTTCGAAACATGTTGACCATTCAAAATTCATGAAAAATTCATCCCAAATGCTTAATTCATAAAATGTCATCTCTGGCACCTCAGGCGTTGATTCTGGCGCCTCAGGCGCTGATTCTGGCGCTTCAGGCGTCATTGCTTAATTGTTCTGGGTTTTGGCACTTCAGGCGCCAAATCTAGCTCATCTGGCGCCAACTCTCTGTAAAATGACGCTTATGACGCAAATCTGGCGTATCTATCATCAGCTCTCTGCAAAATGGTGCTTCTGGTGCCAATCTGATGCATCTAGCGCTAGTTCCGGTGCATCTAGCGCTAGTTTCGGTGCATCTAGAGCTAATCTAGCACATCTCACGCCATAATTCCCAAAATTTGTTGTTTTGCCTCCAAATTTTGTTATATTTGTTACTTTTGCTTCAAATGCCTAAATATGATATACCTGCAACAAAAACATGAAAATACCATTCTTTAGAGTGCAATATCATAAAAAACAAACATAAAATGTATACTTAAAATAACATATTATTTTAGTGTATCAATCTCCTTTACGTATTAGCCCCAGGCTTATGATTATCTACTATGAGAATTCAGTGTACACAGATTGAATGACTGATTCATTTAATATCAGCTAATGTCCATCCAAAGGCTTTTTAATGATTCTTTAATATTTCTAATAATTTCCCTATTGTTCTGCAGTCAAATCAGAGGATATAATAACACGTAATGTAGATGAGTTCCTCAAAAATGCATACTTTAAATGAGTAGGTAAGAATTTCATTTCAGGTTCAGGAGGTTTTTTAATAGATGGAGTCAGAGGTATATTATTCTCAGTAGTATCTAAATTTCATATTATTCCTGAACATAATTTAAATCCTCAATAACCATCTCATTTGACTCATCTTTAGAACCTCATTCAATCTCTGCTTCTTGTTCTTCTTCTAAAATGACTTCATCTTTTTGATCCAATATGACTTCACATATATTTTGAAAATGATTAACAATCATATCTTCAATAATATCCATTATATAACATTTTCCATCAGGATACTTCATTATTTTAAGAACATTAAATGTAACTTTTTGATCATTAACTCTCATTGTTAATTCTCTTTTTTGCACATCTATCATTGTTCATCTGGTAGCAAGGAAATGTCTCCCTAAAATAATAGAAATTTCTTTTTCTTCTTCCATATCTAATACAATAAAATCAATAGGGAATATAAATTTATTCACTTTAACTAGTACATCTTCTATAACCCCTTTAGGATAAGTGATAGATCGATCAACTAATTGAAGGGTTAGAATAGCAGGATAAATATCTCCTAAAACTAACCTTTTGAATATAGATAGAGGCATAAGATTAATGTTTGCTCTTAAATCACAGAAAGCTTTTCCACAAAATTTTTCTGCAATTGCACAAGGTATGGTAAAGCTACTAGGATCTTTGAGTTTTCAAGGAAGCTTTTTCTTTACTAAGTGCAAAAGTCTCATGATCTACAAATTTTTTTTTTATTTAAAACTTCTTTTATAAATTTGGCATAACTTGACATCTGTTCCAAAGCCTCAATAAAAGGGATATTAATTGCAAGCTTCTTGAATATTTCAAAAAATTTTGAAATTGTTGATACAATTTTTGCTGTTTAAGTCTTTGAGGAAAAGGTGGTGGGGGTCTTTCTAAATTAATCTTAGTTGGAGAGTTAGGTGTTTGTGTTTCCTTACGAATAACTTCTTCAGATCTATCAATCTCTTTAACTTCTCTCTCAACTTCAATTTCTTTTTGAACTCCAACATTTAACTTTTTTCCACTCTTTAGTTGGATCGCTTTAACTTGCTCTGGCTCTTTACTTTTTTTCTTTAGGATAAATCTTTATATTACTAGGAAGTGTTTCTGAAGGCCTATAGTCAAGTGCATTAGCAATTTGTCCCAGTTGATTCTCCATATTTCTAATAGCAGCACTTTGACTTTGTAAATGATTACCCATTTGAGACATTAGTTCTTCCATAAACAACTTTTTCTTCTTAACTTGTTGATTAAATCCAGGAGAATAAGTAGGTCTAAAGTTAGCATTATCCTGTTTGTTCTAATTTCCCAATGGGTTAACTTGAGTATTACCCCATTGTTGACTTCCACCACTAGGAATGTTGTTCCAGTTAAAGTTATGATGATTTTTCCAACCTGGGTTATAATAATTTGAATATGGGTTATTGGGTCTGTTGATAGCATTTATAGTTTCTATTGAAGTATGAGAATGAATCATTTGTCCTAATGAATTTTCTTCAACAATTTGGGATGTTGGAGAAAAATTCATTCCAGTTTGGTTAATCTTCTTAGATAATGCAACAACTTGACATGAAATCATTGAGACAGCATCGTTATCATGAATACTAGCTACTTTCTTAGGATTTACCCTATCAGAAGGTCATTGAAAATTATTTGTAGCTATTTTTTCAATTAATGAATAAGTTTTGTCAAAGGGTTTAGACCAAAGGGTTTAGACATTAATTGTCAAAGGGTTTAGACATTAATGAACCTCCAACAACAACATCTATAATAGATCTAAGAGATCCTACTAACCCATTATATGATTAACCAGTCTGGCAAAGGTCTGGCAAAGCATGATGTGGACATTTTCTAAGGAGTTCCTTAAATCTTTCCTAAGCTTCATATATAGACTCTCCTTCATACTGAGTAAAAGAAGTAATATCATTTATGAGCTTCGCAATTTTTGAAGGTGGAAAACACTTAGCCAAAAATTTTTTAGCTAAATCTCCCCAAGTTCTAATAGATCCAGGTGCTAATGAATTTAACCACATCTTATTTTTATCTCTTAATGAAAAAGCAAAAAGTATAAGTCTGACAACATTATTTGATACACTGACATATTTAAATGTAACACAGTTCTAAAAAACTAGCTAAATGTAAATTAGGATACTTAGATGGTGTTCCACCAAACTGATTATTTTGTACCATTTGTATAATCAAAAGATTTAAGTTCAAATGAGTTTGCTTTTTCAGCAGAAGTTTGAATGCGTAAAATGAATTTCACTAATGCAGGGTTCGCATAATCCCTTCAAGGTTTTTGTAAATTTTGATGCTCATTTTCAGCAGTTTGAATTTCAATATTGTTTTTCCTTCTCTTGAGAATTGTGAAGCCTTCCTTGTTTTTGAATTTATTTAATAGTTTTTTCCAATTCAAAATCGTAAGGTACTAAATTTTTAGATCCAGAACTACGCATAAACAATGTAAAAACTGCAGAAAATAAAATAACACACCAAACATGAAAATATTACTTTTGAATTTTGAATTTTTTTTTGGTTTTCGGTTTTTCAAATTTTTTTCAAAATTTTTTAATTTTTAAAACTACAATTCAAATAAAATTGTAAGTTAAAAAGTTTCATCGCACTCCCCGGCAACGACGCCAAAAACTTGACTCAACCCGCACTTACGTGTATCTTTAATCTCCTTAATTTTGCCAGAAAATATATCTCAATTTATATCTAGCGGCTAGAATGAACACTTGCAATGATTTATAAATTATATAATAGATTTTCACACTAGAGGTATTACGCAAGTATACGTATCGTTTTAAGTAATATTAGATTTTCTTTAAAAATCCCAGTATCGATCCTACGAGGAATGCAGTAACTACATTAACTCTTAAAATCAACTTACAGTAATTCTATTTAAATTGCAATCTAAAAAGATTAAAAATTTAAAATGATATGGTTACTAAAAGTTACTACTAAAATAACTTAAAAGAAAACAACAACTAAATGTAAAAGCTTAGCAAAATATAACAACAAGTTCAGATATTATGGAAAAAAAACCATTCTTTTGCAAAGAGAATTTAATCTATGTAGGATTCAAATAATTTAAGACAAAATTGAGATATTGTGATAAATAGAAACATACCTTATTCTTTACCCCTCCCGGTGCTTGCAAAGTACATTAGCTAACTTAAGGTCGATTCCTTAACATCTCGACTCCACTTCGGTGCTATCTAGACTCTTACGTCTAGATGCCCCTAGCCTATGCCATCGTAATGACTGAATCCTAGCGTCTGGGTACTAAACCTTAAGCCAAACTGTTAAGAATCTAGCCTGTCACTATAGATCTAACCAATTCTACGCCCATCAAAACTTATCTTCCTATTTATTTGCACTCCCCCTTAGGTGATCGCCATGACTCTGCCTAAGATGAAGTGTGGTATCCACTAGTTGGGTGAAATCATAGCCTTCCCAAGTCATTATGTTTCTCAATGGATTTTAACCTTACAAGTGGTCAGTTTGCAGAGTAAAATGAAGATTCGGTGAAAATACCATCACAATTTTTAAAAGTAAAAAAGAAATCTTTAAATCATTCTTATTCCACAAGATTAAGTCTCATATACAAGAAGAAAGAAAGGGAACTACTCAAAATTCATAGAGATTAAACAAAAACAAAATATTTGCATTGAAATCCAAGTCCTATAATAAAAACTCAAACACAAATACAAAGTACCTTATGTTTTCTCTCCAAGTAAACTTCTGGAGTTTTATCTAAGCAATCTCCAAACTTCTTCATACTAAAACACACTCACATTCACATTTGAACACTAAATATGAAAAACCTAACTTCCTACTGCCGTCCAATTGAAGTTTTTAGGCTCCAAAAAGTCTCTAAATTTGGTCAAATCCTTCTCATTAAATGGAAAACATAAAATAACCAAGGATTGCTTCAAACACTCCTAAACAATTTAACCAAATTCGATGTATCTTCTAGAAAGATAGTTATTGGCACTACGGCTCTATAACACCACACAAAAATTACTATTTTTGCTCCATTTTTTTTTTCTCATCTTCTCTAAATGTCCATTACAAGTACCTGCAACCAAAAACATGCAAAATACATTCCTTTAAAGTGTAATATCATAAAAAATGTATATAAAAGGCTTATAAAAATGCACTAAAAACACGTTATTTTGAGGTGGATCAAGCACCGAAGTCTCTTAGGCTAATCCTATCTCAGACATACACTTTGGAGCTATCTACGTGAAGTTCACCTCAAGAAAGCTTCCTCACATAATTCTTTTGTTTGTCCCCATCATCGTATGCCTTAGCCCTTCGATCTATTCTCTCTTTAGATCGATCACAGAGAGAGAGAGAGAATTATTCAGTGAGAGAGGCTATATGACGATAAGCAAACTGGCTACTCCAGCGACAACGATGGTTGACAATGACCAGCAAGTGGTATGTGGTTGAAATAGAACTCGATCAACGACCATCAAATATATATCAATGATCTCTTAATAAAAGGAAGTTGATTAAGCCACATATGCACAACTTTGATGAAATTTTTTTAGCTTTGAAGAAGTTCAACTTAAAGCTCAACCCTCTAAATTTTATTTCTAGATCGAGCTCACGAAATTTGTTGGAGTACATACTCACACCCAAAAAAATGAAACCTAACCTTAGTATGATACCAGTCATACTAGACATACTACCTCCAATGAACATTAAGGAGATGTAAACTTTGACAAGATGAATCACAAGCTTCAACCAAATCACATCAAAGTTATAGGATCAATTCTCCTTATCCTTCAGAGCCATGAAGAGTTCTAGTCACTTAGTTTTAAATGAAGAATGAAATTGAGCATTTGGATGACTAAAATGCTTGTTATCTTCAACTCCTAGACTATTAAGTCCCAAACCATGGAAAAAAATTTCTCATCTACTTGGGATTGGGGAAGGAAGTAGTTAGCTCAAAACTTGTTCGTGAGTAGATAAAGAAGAAATTTCTCATTTATTACCTTAGCAAAGTCCCAAGAGGAGCTAAATAGAGATAAATGATAGCAAAGAAACTCACATTGTAACTAATCATCTTAGTATGGAAGTTAGGTTCTTATTTCCAGACTCATGATTTACATATGATAGTTTGCTCAACCATTAAAATTGATATTATCTAAACTTGATCATTTTGGACAACTACTAAATTAGACTGGGGAGTTAAGTGAGCTTGACATAACTTCCACTCTTAGAAGAGTGATCAAATCACAAGTAGTCTTTGATTTTATAGTTGATTTTTCTGAAGGCTTTGCAAGAGAAGAAACTAATGATGATGAAAACAAAATCTGGACACTATACATGAATGGAGCTTCTAGAAATCAGAAAAAAAGGTGCAAGTATAGTTCTCCAAAATCTTTCTTAATACAAATTAAACCACAATATTCAACTTAATTCTGATGCAACCAACAACCAAGTGGAGTATGAAGCCATGATCATGAAGTTAAGATTCTCACTTGGAAAAGGAGTGACCCATCTGCTCATAGAATCATGTTCCCACTTGATAGTTGGTCAAATTAATGACTTATTCAAGGTGCGATATGAGATTATTTATATATATTTGGTGAAAGCCAAAGTCAAAATATGCAAACTTAAATATTTCCAATTTGAACATAGAGAAGAAAATTAGTTCACTGATCTTCATTCCAAGGGTTAAAACATCATTAACTTATGGGTTGTGCCCCTAGACCGATCCTCCATTGAAGAGGCTGAAGTAGGAAATGTCAGATCAGAATTGACCACAAGCTAGATCGATCCGCTTAAAGAATATTTATCGACATGTGCCATCTCAATTGAAATTAAAGATAATCAAAATTCTTGAATTATGTATGCACACTATTTGAAAATGGATGGAAATCTATTTAGAAGTGCCATCATTTCAGCTTCTTTCAAATATATAAGGGCAAATGAGATGGCTACTGTCTTACATGAAGTTCACTCTAGAGACTGTGAAAGCTATTCAGGAGGAAAAACCTTGTCAAATAGAAACTTGAGATATGGTTACTACTGGCCTACACTCAACAAAGAAGCCAAATAATTCTCCAAATGATGTGAACAATGTCAAAAGTTTGCTCCCATGCGGCCACAAACTTCACACATGTCACAACAAATAAAGAGTCCTTGGCCTTTCGTAGTATGAGGAATGGACCTCCTCGAATCATTCCATCCCTGTAAAGGGAAATGAAAATTTATCCTTGTGAAGATAAATTATTTCTCAAAATGGGTCGATGCTAGCCTTTGGACAAAATCATGTGTAGTGCAGTTCATCTTGACAGGCATTATTTATACATATGGTTTATTTATTGTGATTGCTACTAATAATGACTCCTAGTTCTCTGATAGAAGAATAAAAGAGTTCCTTAGTAACCAGGAAATATGTTTAAAACACATCCATGCACCATCCTAAGACTAAGAACTAGATGGAAGCTACTAACAAATTTATCCTCAGTTTGCTTAAAAAGAAGCCAAAGGGTGCTAAGAGCAAATGAGCCGAGGTGTTTCAATCCATTTTATGGGTACTTCACCCTACATATTCTACCTCTACAAGCTAAAATCCTTTTGTTCTATCATACAAAGTCAAAGCATTACTTCTTGTGGAATATGAAGTGTAAAACCAACGAGTAATAATCACCACAAATTTTGAAGAATACAAACAAAAAGAATGGAGAGTACAAATAGTAATGGAACTTAGAGACCAAAATTTTCTGTGGCAAGAAGAATGAAAAAAAATATTTACAACTTTAAGGTTAAATAATGATAATTCAAGATTGGTGATCTAGTATTACAAAATTGATGTCGCTGCTCGTGATTAATCAGTTGATCGACGAAGATGGGTCGGTCGAGGCAATTAGGCCAGTGGTGGCCAATCAATCAATTCTAAGAGAACGGCTAATCGAATTGACATAGGTGATCTGTTAACCGGGAAGCATCAATCGGGGG